>NW_026973666.1:4365000-4375000 GCF_035594125.1 Scylla paramamosain
CACTTCCCCCAACTGGCCTACCATTCCCAGCAAGCCCATCACAAGAATCACAGCCCAGAACCCAAACCACCCTGCAAATTCTTTCTTTTATCCTGACAGGGAGAGACACCCGCCCATCGCTGCCATTCGTCTCTTTAAGGTGAGGGGTGACAGGGTGGGGAATGGGGGGAAGAGGAGTGAAGGGGAGAGAGAGAATAAAAGGATGGGATGAAAATATTAAGGTTTTCATTAGATTTTCGTGTTTTTTTTTCGATTTTCAGTTTTAAAAGGAAAAAAAATTGAGGTTTTCGTGTTAAATTTTGTATGTTTCTTGGATATCCAGTTGAAACAATGCGTTTTAGGGGTGTTTTTGTGGCTCTAGTGACAGATTAACAACATTTCTTCATTATCAGGGGCACAAACACTCTTTAGAACCCGGCTGAGAGCAAAAAACCTGAAAACACGTGCGTTAGTCAAAACAACACCCTTCTCTCAACAGATCAAGGAATACGGCCTGACCAAGATCTTCACTTCAGCAAGCGCCACACCGGAACACTTTGCAAGGAACCTGGGCAGCCGAAGACGACCCCGCCCGCACCACAGCAGGAAGACAGGAGGGGAGGACGAGACACGGGTGGAAACTGAAGAAAACGGAGGAGGCAACGGCGAAGAAAACGTGGGAGAAAGAGAAAACGGAATTCTAGCGTCGAGTCAAATTGGTGGCAGCAGTGGGATTGGTGCAGGGCAAGGCGAAGAAGGGGAGGGGCAGAGTTCTGGCGTTAAGACACTGATAAACACGATTGTTAACAAGTACAAGAAGAAACATTGGAGGAATAGGCGAGGGAGGAAGAGTGGGCAGAGGAGGCAAGGAGGAGGAAGAAGAAGAGTTGGAGGTAGACGTAAGTAAGAGGAAGAGGAAGAGGGAGAGTGAGGGAAGGAAGGAAGGAAGGGAGGGAGAGAATGAAAAAAAAATAACAAGAATAATAGGAAATAAAAAAAATAACAAATAAATAAAAATAAGATAAAAAAATAACAATAATAATAAAAAAAATGACAGTAACAATAACAATAACAACAAAACACCTTCTGTGACTCCTTCAGGACGTATGCGGGCGCCGAGGGACTGCAGAGTGACTGAGTGGGCGGAGTGGTCCTCTTGCAGCAAAACTTGCGGGATAGGAGAGCAGGTGAGAGGCAGGGAGAGGTGAGGCTGGAGGACTGCATGAGAAAAACACAGTAGTAGTAGTAGTAGTAGTAGTAGTAGTAGTAGTAGTATTTCTTCCTCTCCTAATCTTTTCTTCCTTTTCTTATTTTCTCTCTCTCTTCCCCTTTATCTCCACGCCACCTGTTTAATCCTACCCCTTTAATCCTTCACCCCCCCCCTGTAGGTCCGGACAAGGGCGGTACAGCGGCAGTCACGGAGGGGCGGCAGGGCGTGTCCATCTTTGCAAGAGACGACCTGGTGTGGTTCATACAGGGATTGTGATCTGCCTCACTTCGCCTGGTAGAAGAAGAGGAAGAAGAGGAGGAGGAGGAGGAGGAGGACCCGCCCACCTCCATATGTTCTTCCTACTGTTCTCTATAATAATGAAGGGCGTGTGTTAATTATTCCTGGTGTTATCTGTGCCATGTTTTATTCAATTGTTCTATTTATTCACTCTACGTTAAATTGGAGGCGTGATTGTTGTGGTTGTGGTGGTGGTGGTGGTGGTGGTGGTGGTGGTGGTATTCTGGTCAAGGGCAACACAAAGGGAGAAAGATTAAGAATTCTTTGCTTTAGAGACGTGGGTTGACTAAATATATTACCTAAAATTTTGAGGATAAGTGTGTTGAAGCCTCCCTCCTGAAAGAGTTCAAGTCACAGGAAGGGGCAAACACAGAAGCAGGCAGGGAGTTCAGGAGTTTACCAGTGAAAGGGATGAATGACTGAGAATACTGGTTAACTCTTGCATTAGGGAGGTGGACAGAATAGTGGTGAAAGACTGAGAATACTGGTTAACTCTTGCATTAGGTAGGTGGATAGAATAGTGGTGAAAGACTGAGAATACTGGTTAACTCTTGCATTAGGGAGGTGGACAGAATAGTGGTGAAAGACTGAGAATACTGGTTAACTCTTGCATTAGACAGAATAGTGGTGAAAGACTGAGAATACTGGTTAACTCTTGCATTAGGGAGGTGGACAGAATAGTGGTGAAAGACTAAGAATACTGGTTAACTCTTGTATTAGGGAGGTGGACAGAATAGTGGTGAAAGACTGAGAATACTGGTTAACTCTTGCATTAGGGAGGTGGACAGAATAGTGGTGAAAGACTGAGAATACTAGTTAACTCTTGTATTAGGGAGGTGGACAGAATAGTGGTGAAAGACTGAGAATACTGGTTAACTCTTGCATTAGGGAGGTGGACAGAATAGTGGTGAGAGACTGAGAATACTGGTTAACTCTTGCATTAGGGAGGTGGACAGTCGAAAGAGCCAGTGAGGATAAATTGAATGAGAATAATGAAAACGCACTTTCAAATTGTGAAAAAGAAATGCGATG
The DNA here is from genome assembly GCF_035594125.1 of Scylla paramamosain. Taxonomy (NCBI): domain Eukaryota; kingdom Metazoa; phylum Arthropoda; class Malacostraca; order Decapoda; family Portunidae; genus Scylla; species Scylla paramamosain. The sequence goes on from NW_026973666.1 coordinate 4,367,519, forward strand.
AACGAAATACAATGACTTAATGAATACAATGAAAAAAATGAAAAAAAAAAACTATAACTGAAAAAAAATGACACGATGAAAAAACAAATAATGATGCACAATTGAAAGAAAGAAAAAATACAATAAAAATTACAAAGAAGAAAAATGAAAGAAAAAAAATACCCTGGAAATGCAATGAAAAATAAATGAAAAATAAGAAATACGACTGGAAAAACACAATGAACACAAAAATACGATGAAAAATATACAAGGAAATAAAAAAAATATACGACAATGAAAAAATAGTGACGTAAATAGATCAGAGAGAGAGAGAGAGAGAGAGAGAGAGAGAGAGAGAGAGAGAGAGAGAGAGAGAGAGAGAGAGAGAGAGAGAGAGACAAATGCTGAACAAAACAATGCCTTTTTATCACCAATAGCTGCAATATAGCGATAATGTAAGTGATATCATGACTACTGTAATGATGTGTGTGTGTGTGTGTGTGTGTGTGTGTGTGATAACAATAAACACAAAATATTAAACCCTCAAAATAGAAAACGAGGTGCGGGGAAGCCAACTGTTGTACATAGAAGCCTTTAACAGTTATACATAAAAAAATTGAAGCTGTTTTTTTTTCTTTTTCTCTCTCTTTTTTTTTTTGTTATAATAAAATGTTTGTATATAAATAAGTGTTTTGTTTTGCTTTCTTGTTGTTGTTGTTGTTCTAATACTCGTCTCTTGTGTGTGTATAGTAGTGGTGGTGGTGGTAGTGATGGTAGTCATGATAGTAGTAGTAGTAGTAGTAGTAGTAGTAGTAGTAGTAGTTTATGGAAGAAATAGGAAAGTAGCGTGGTAGTGAGTGTTGATGCACACCTTCCACTACAAATAACAACAAATGTTTCATAAAGTAACACGGAAACAAGTAAAGGTGTGAGTGTGTGTGTGTGTGTGTGTGTGTGTGTGTGTGTGTGTGTGTGTGTGCTTTGTTCCGTGAGTGTGACTGAGGCACGCTGTCTTGCCGCCCCGCAGCGTGTGTGTGTGTGTGTGTGTGTGTGTGTGTGTGTGTGTGTGTGTGTGTGTGTGTGTTGGGGGAGAGGGGGTGTGCTTCACGGCGCAGATCTGAGAAGAAAGGTGCAGGTCAGCAGCAGCGGCAGCAGCAGCAGCAGCAGCAGCAGCAGCAAGAGTGGCCAGCGGAGGGCTGTGGTGCGCTGGGGTGGGCGCCGCGTCGCTAATGATGAGCAGCGGCCCCGTTGCGGTCTGGCGGGGCGGAGCGGCGTCAATATAGGCCCGGCGGTGCGGCGCCCCCCGCCACTCGCCACCCGCGCTGCCTGCCGCCAACACCCTTCCTCCTGCTGCTGCTGCTGCTTCTGCTGCTGCCGCTGCTGCTGTCGCTGTACCCACGTCTTCCGCAGCAACATGGCCGCTCCTCGTCACGCCGCCCACCTCCCGCCGTGGGCGTGGGTGGCGGCGGTGCTGGTGGTGGCAGGCGTGGCGGCGGTGGGCGCCGAGGGCGTCCTTGAGGCGCGTTCCAGCCTGCCGCTGGCCGTGGGACGCGCGGGCGCCAGCCTCTACCACTCCACCATGCACTACCTCATGGACCAGCTGGCACCCGCGGCGCCCCCAGCGGACAGGGCAGACCGGTGGGCGCGGCCACGCCTCAAGAAGCCCCCACGCCGCCCCGCGCCGCTGCGGAGCGCCGCCCTGGAGCATGACGGGTGCCTGGGCGCGGTGTACCGGCGGTCGGGAGGCGGTAGCCAGTGTGTGGGCGCCCTGACGGCGGCGACGGTGGTGGGCGTGGCGCTGTTGGTGCAGCTGGTGTTCTACGTGGCGGTGGGCAGCGTGTGCCCCGCGCTGGGCAGCAGCCTGTCACTGGGCCGCAACCTGACCAGCGTGGTGAACATCGCGGTGACCAACGGCGTCAACATGGACACACTGCAGGAGGACATGACGCAGATGCAGACCCAGCAGCTGGACCAGACACAGGACCAGGACCTGTACCAGGACATCGACCAGTCCGTGTACAGCGAGCCGGACACCGACGTGGACCAGACGCTGGACCAGGACCAGATGCTGGACCAGACCCAGACCTTCACCGGCCGCGCCCTCGGCCGCGTCTGGGCAGACCTGTGGGACGGCGGCACCGTGGGCGGGGCCTGGGGACGCGCCTGGCCCCTGCCCTCCCTCAACCTGTGCCCCGTGCTGAGCCTCTACCTCACCCGCTGACCCCCAGCCCCACCCCAGCCCCGCCCACCCGCTGCCCGCGAGCAGAGGACGCGCCCAGCGCCACACGGGTGGTGGTGGTGGTGGTGGTGGTGGTGACATTCTACCAAAGTAACAAATAAAAATAGTAAAACATTGAGATAGAAAGATTTTTAAAGTACAAAACCTGTGACCTAACCTAACCTAACCAACTCAACCTAACCTCACCAGACCATCCTAACCCAACCTAACCTAACCTAACCAAACCAACTCAACCTAACCTCACCAGACCATCCTAACCCAACCTAACGTAACCACCACCATCACCACCACCACCACCACCACCACCACCACCACCACACCATACCTAACCGCCTTCCTCCTCCTTCTGCTCCTGCTGCAGAATTTAAACGCTGTGTATGTAAGAATTATATTAGTATTTATTGACATTAACAAGGCATGGATATATTACACACGAAAATACCCACTAATTACGATGTGTACGAATAAAACTAACCAATGAATGAATAAATGAATAAATGAACAGATAGACGGATAGATGGAGATGAATGAATAAATAAATAAATAAACAAAAAAAGTACAGCGTATTTTTAAGAAACATGATAAATTGATAAATAAACAAATAAATGAATAAATAAATGAGTGGGTGGGTGAATGCATGAATAAACAAGTCAATGAATAACAAAAATATGACACTATTTTGAAAGAAACATGAGAGAGGCGCTGAGAGAGAGGCTGGGAGAGGCTGGGAGAGGCTGGGAGAGGCTGGGAGGGGCTGGGAGAGGCTGGGAGAGGCTGGGAGGGGCTGGGAGAGGCTGGGAGAGGCTGGGAGAGGCTGGGAGGGGCTGGGAGAGGCTACAGGGAGGCTGGGAGAGGCTGGAAGAGGCTGGGAGAGGCTGGGAGAGGCTGGGAGGGGCTGGGAGAGGCTGGGAGGGGCTGGGAGAGGCTGGGAGGGGCTGGGAGAGGCTGGGAGAGGCTGGGAGAGGCTAGTAGTAGTAGTAGTAGCAGTAGTAGTAGTAGTAGTATGATGGCTTCCTGCACCAACCTTTGTGTTTTGGTGAGTGTCATGCAACAGGTACCACGTTTGGCTCATGGGTGTACTTCTGTGTGTGTGTGTGTGTGTGTGTGTGTGTGTGTGTGTGTGTGTGTGTGTGTGTGTGTGTGTGTGTGTGTGTGTGTGTGTGTGTGTCAGGGTGAGTGCAGAGCGAGGCCTGCGCTGCGGGAGTGACGTTGTGTGCGGGGATGGCTTGGCGGGTAATTATTATCATTACGACCATTGCTCCTCATTGGCGGCAATCATTTGTAGAGGAATGACGTGCGTGAGGGGGAAGTAGGTGCAGTGACCATCAGGAGGCCATTGTGGCGGCCACCACCACCATCACCACCGCTCGCCGCCACCCACCAGCCACCAGCCACACACCGCCAGCCAGCAGCCACCAGCAGCAAGCGTGCCGCAGCGCCCGTGCCGCACACACCACCTGGGCAGCCTCAGCGCGGCACTGAGGCTGCCCGCGTGCCGCACCTCAGGCACTGCCCACTGTGGGGCACCGGGCGACCTGACGAACTGCTACCACCACCGCCACCTCCACCGCCACTGCCACCGCCACCGCCCCCACCACCACTACCGCCATCGCAATCGCCACGCCACGCCACGCCACGGTACATGCTTCTGAAGAGAGGTACAGGCCAGCAGCAGCAGCAGCAGCAGCAGCAGCAGCGTCGCTAATAAGCAGTGGCCCAGTTGTGGTCTCTGCGGCGGGACGGCGTCAATATAGGAGCGGCGGCGCGGCGCCCCCCGCCACTCGCCACCTGCGCTGCCTGCCGCCAACACCCCTCCTGCTGCTGCTGCTGCTGCTGTACCCACGCCTCCCCAAAGCAACATGGCGGCTTCTCCTCACGCTGCCCGCCTCCCGCCGCGGGCGTGGGCGGCGGCGGTGTTGGTCGTGGCTGGCGTGGCGGTGGTGAGCGCCGAGAAGGTCCCTGAGTCTCGCCTCAGCCTGCCGCTGGCCGTGGGGCGCGCGGGCGCCAGCCTCTACCACTCCACCATGCACTACCTCATGGACCAGCTGGAGTCCGTGGCGCCCCCTGCGGCGCCCCCAGTAGACAGGGCAGACACGGTGGAGCGCCGCGGGAGGCCGCGCCCCAAGAATCCCTCGCGCCGCCCCCTGCTGGCCAAGAAGACTAGGCGGCCGCCTGTCTCGCAACGCCCTGTTTCGCGGCGCCCCGACCCGCGCCCTCCGCCCCGGCGTCCTGCCCCACACCACCACCACCACCCCCAGCATCCCCAAGCTCCGCAGTCCCCGCCCCCGCAGGCCCTGCAGCACCGGGTGGGGAGCACGTGCCTGGCGGGGGTGTGCGTGGAGCCCGGCGCGGGCGTGGCGGTGGTGGGGGTGACGCTGCTGCTGAAGCTGGTGGCGCTGGCCGCACTGGGCAGCAGCAGCAGCAGAAGCAGCCTGAGCCACGCGTCGCCCAACATCACCAACATCATCACGGTGCAGACCACCAACACCGTCACCCTGGACACGGACAGCGGCGACCAGACACAGATGCAGACCCAGACCATGACGGAGACCCAGGACCAGGACCAGACCGAGACCCTCTCCAACTTGGTGGACTCTGACCCCGTGGCCACCGTGGACCAGACCGAGACCCAGAGCCAGACCGAGACCCAGGACCAGACCTTCGAGTTCAACGGAGGCGGATGAACGCACGCCCCTGTACCCCCCATCCCTGCACCACCCTGTACCCCTACCCCTACACCACCCTGTACCCCACCCCTGCACCACCCTGTCCCCCCCTGTACCCCCACCACTGCACCACCCTGCACCACCCTGCACCCATCTCCCACCCCCTTACCCTTCCACATGCGCCTCTGCACCGCCCCGCCTGTACTGTTGTAGAAATAAACCTGTCTTATTAATGCACGTGTTTCTAATCACACGAGAGAGAGAGAGAGAGAGAGAGAGAGAGAGAGAGAGAGAGAGAGAGAGAGAGAGAGAGAGAGAGAGAGAGAGAGAATATCGCCTTCATTTTTTTTTATTGGAAAAGGAAGAAAAAAGATAAAAAATTGCTATAAAGAATGTAATAAAGAAAAGAGAAGGAAAGGAAGACGAAAATAGAGGAAAAGAAAGAGAAGAGAAAAAATAATGAAAGAGAAAATATACTGAAGAAATAAAACAAAGGAGGAAGAGAAGAAAAATAAAAATAAAATGATGAAAACCTGATATAAGTAGTAGTAGTAGTAGCAGTAGTAGTAGTAGTAGTAGTAGTAGTAGTAGTAGTAGTAGTAGTTGTTGTTGTTGTTGTTGTTGTTGTTGTTGTTGTTGTAGTTGTTGTTGTTCTAGTTATTATTGTTGTAGCAGTAGTAGTAGTGGTTGTTGTAGTTGTTGTTGTTGTTGTTGTTGAACCTCCCTAACCTAACCTCCCTAACAGAACACCCTTAACAGAACACCCTTAACAGAACACCCTTAACAGAACACCCTTAACGGAACACCCTTAACAGAACACCCTTAACAGAACACCCTTAACAGAACACCCTTAACAGAACACCCTTACAGAACCTCCCTTAACAGAACACCCTTAACAGAACCTCCCTTAACAGAACACCCTTAACAGAACACCCTTAACAGAACACCCTTACAGAACCTCCCTTAACAGAACACCCTTAACAGAACACCCTTAACAGAACACCCTTACAGAACCTCCCTTAACAGAACACCCTTAACAGAACACCCTTAACAGAACACCCTTAACAGAACACCCTTAACAGAACACCCTTAACAGAACACCCTTAACAGAAACACCCTTAACAGAACACCCTTAACAGAACACCCTTAACAGAAACTCCCTTAACAGAACACCCTTAACACAACACCCTTAACAGAACACCCTTAACAGAACACCCTTAACAGAACACCCTTAACAGAACACCCTTAACAGAACACCCTTAACAGAACACCCTTAACAGAACACCCTTAACACAACACCCTTAACAGAACACCCTTAACAGAACACCCTTAACAGAACACCCTTAACAGAACACCCTTAACAGAACACCCTTAACAGAACACCCTTAACAGAACACCCTTAACAGAACACCCTTAACAGAACCTCCCTTAACAGAACACCCTTAACAGAACACCCTTAACAGAACTCCCTTACAGAACCTCCCTTAACGGAACTCCCTTAACAGAACACCCTTAACAGAACACCCTTAACAGAACTCCCTTAACAGAACACCCTTAACAGAACACCCTTAACAGAACACCCTTAACAGAACTCCCTTAACAGAACACCCTTACAGAACCTCCCTTAACAGAACACCCTTAACGGAACTCCCTTAACAGAACACCCTGCAAGTCATGGGCGTCTTAGCAACAAAGTATATTGCATCGTTGCGTGCGGCGCCTCCACGGTCCAGCGGGGCGGCGCGGGTTGACCACAGCCATGCTAAGAGGGTGGGGGGGAGGTACGGAGGAAGGGGTCTAGGGAGGGGGGGAAGGGGGGGTGAGACACATACTCTACATATTCAAAACCTCGTTATATTTTTAAGAGACCTCATCTGTCTTCTAACGACCCTCCTCTTGTGGTTTGATGTGCCTTTGTTCTCCTTTCTTGTTTTTTTTTTTGGTGGTGGTGGTGGTGGTGGTGGTGGTGTGTGTGTGTGTGTGTGTGTGTGTTTGTGTGGCGGGGTGGTGCTGTTTTTATGGTGAGGGGTGGTCTTGGTGGTTGTCGTTTAGTAGTTATTGTAGTAGTAGTAGTAGTAGTAGTAGTTGTTGTTGTTGTTGTTGTTGTTGTTGTTGTTGTTGTTGTTGTTGTAGCGTTGGGCAGTGAGTGGGTGGTTCACACAACACACCGGTGGTCACCAAGCAGTGTTGTGTCTGGGAGGTGTGGTGCTGGTGTGTCCTGACGCAGGGAGGGGGCGTGGTGTGCTGCAGTAGCGGGGCGTGTGTTGCGCGTCCCCGTGGCCGTGGTGGCGGCGGTAGCCTCGCCGTGGGGCGTGCCCGGTGCACTGCAGGCGTGTGGGCAGCGCGGTGGTTGTCAGACTGCTTGGTGAGGGAGGCTTGGGCGCGGCGTAGAAAATACAGCAGCAGCAGCAGCAGCAGCAGCAGCACGCCCACTCTGCGGCCGCTGCACGCGAACAACCCTTCGCGTGGCCAGCGGTGGGCGCCTCGGCCCCGTTGCGGTCTGGCGGGGCGGGGCGGCGTCAATATAGGTGCGGCGGTGCGACGCCCCCTGCCACTCGCCACCCGCGCTGCCTGAAGCCAACACCCTTCCTGCTGCTG
>NW_026973666.1:4380000-4382500 GCF_035594125.1 Scylla paramamosain
TGCAGCTATTGAGGAAGTTGAAGTGACACCATCTAGCACAAACGGGATAGAGCTCGGAGAACTATCCTACCCACAATTCCTTTTCGCCTGCGCAGTTTTCATTAAGTTAGTCACGTTATACGCAGTTGGGATATTGCCAGTTGAGATCAACCTAGGAGACAAATTTGGGTTCGATTATCAGTCGGATTATGAGGATTATAATGGTGCGGATGCGTTCGAAGCAGGGGAGGAGCTGACCAGAAGGAGACACGATGATGAAAAGCCAAGAATGATTCAGGTATGTTTATTTATTTGTTTTTTTTTTTTTGGTTTAATTTGGCTGGTGCTGGTGCTGCTGGTGGTGGTGGTGGTGGTGGTGGTGGTAGCAAAATAGATGGAAAAATATGGTTGTTGTTGTTACTACTACTACTACTACTACTACTACTACTACTACTATTACTACAACAATACGAAAAAACAACAACTTCTCCTCCTCCTCTTCCTCTTCCTCCTCCTCCTACTACAATTACCACCCTTCTTCTCTCTCTCTCTCTCTCTCTCTCTCTCTCTCTCTCTCTCTCTCTCTCTCTCTCTCTCTCTCTCTCTCTCTCTCTCTCTCTCTCTATCCAAGCAACAGACATACAAACACATACACACTCCCCTCTCCCTCTTCCTCATCACCCCTCCCACACACACACACACACACACACACACACACACACACACACACACACACGCAAACCTCTTTCCTTCACCACACGCACACTCAACCATAGAATCTAGGTGACAATGCACATAGAGAGAGAGAGAGAGAGAGAGAGAGAGAGAGAGAGAGAGAGAGAGAGAGAGAGAGAGAGAGAGAGAGAGAGAGAGACTAAATTAAAAGTGACGTTTCTGGCTTTTGGGGGGTTAAAAGGACCTAGGGAGTGGGGGGAGGAGGGGGGAAGGGAATGGGGGGTGGGGGTGGTTGATTGGGGGGGGGGTAGAATTTAGGTACAAATTACGTGAAATTTAGAAAGTTCATTATTTGGGTTTTATTATTATTATTATTTTTTTTTTGTGTGTGTACCTGTGCGTGACTGGCAGAACAGGTGCTTGTTAGTAGTAGTAGTAGTAGTAGTAGTAGTAGTAGTAGTTGTTGTTGTTGTTGTTGTTGTTACTACTACTACTACTACTACTACTACTACTACTACTACTACTTTCATTTAGTAAAGTGCCATTATTACTTTCATTATTACTCTCAATATTCTTTCCTTCCCTTCAATATATTCACTTACTCATTTATTTTATTCATTTATTTATTTATCTATTTTTTTCGTTTCTAATAATCTACTCTCTCTCCCACCACCACCACCACCACCACCACCCAGTCGCCCCTGCCCGGCCTAGCCCTTGACTGTACACTGCAATACACCTGCGAGCTGGACAGGTGGACGGGCAGATCCCACTCCACCATGCCTGAGAAGTTCCTGGCGTACATTTTCAGGTGAGTACGATAATGTTGGTGTACGGTACGATGTTTAATGGAAAAGGTCACGCAGGGAAGCCACAGAACGCTTGACTTCAGATCTTTCTAAAATTTCTGATTGGGGCAGAGCAAACTTGGTATTGTTCAATGCCTCAAAGACTCAATTCCTCCATCTATCAACTCGACACAACCTTCCAGACAACTATCCCCTCTTCTTCAGTGACTCTCAACTGTCCCCCTCTTCTACACTGAACATCCTCGGTCTGTCCTTTACTTATAATCTGAACTGGAAACTTCACATCTCATCTGTAGCTAAAACAGCTCCTGTGAAGTTAGGCGTTCTGAGTCGTCTCCGCCAGTTTTCTCAGCCCCCTCCACCCCCAGCTGCTAACTCTGTGGATGGGCCTTATCCGTCCATGTATGGAGTATGCTTCACGTGTCTGGAGGGTTCCACTCATACTGCTCTGCCAGACAGGGTGGAATCAAAAGCTTTTCGTCCTATCAACTCCTCTCCTCTAACTGACTGTCTTCAGCCTCTCTCTCTCTCCTCTAACTGTCTTCAGCCTCTCTCTCTCTCTCTCTCTCTCTCTCTCTCTCTCTCTCTCTCTCTCTCTCTCTCTCTCTCTAACTGACTGTCTTCAGCCTCTCTCTCTCATCGCCACAATGTTGCATCTCTTGCTATCTTCCACCGCTAGCTATTTTCACGCTAACTGCTCTTCTGATCTTGCTAACTGCATGCCTCCACTCCTCCCGCGGCTTCACTGCACAACCTCTTCTTTCTCTCACCACTATTCTGTCCACCTCCCTAATGCAAGAGTTAACCAGCATTCCCAGTCATTCATCCCTTTCTCTGGTAAACTCTGGAACTCCCTGCCTGCTTCTGTATTTCCACCTTCCTGTGACTCACTCTCTCTATCTCTCTATCTGTCTTTTTCTTCTAAATATTTATCTTGCTTCAATCTTCTATTTACTTTTATTAATCTCCTCCCTCTCTCTCTCCCCTTCCCAGCAACGACAAGGCGGTGTTCAGGAAGCAAGAGGGCGTGACGTACG
>NW_026973666.1:4407500-4415000 GCF_035594125.1 Scylla paramamosain
GGTCCAGAACTGCAGCGCATGGCAAAGTCACACAAACACCTCAAATGAACCAGTTGTGATCGTCTCCTGTGCGCCAGGGTGGGGGGCGGGCTGCAGCAGACATTCTCCCTGGAAGTAAGGTCTGGGAAGGGTGACGCCACGCCCCTAGCAGCCCTGACAGACCAAAGGGCGCCCCAGTTCACGGTGACGGGGCTACAGAGTGGAGAAGTCTACCAGTTTACAGTTCTGGCCTCGAATGTACAAGGTGAATCCGGCCCGGTCTCGCTGGAATTCGGTATGCCGTTAGATGTCGCCGAGAAACGGATGAGACTGGAAGGCGTGGGTGTTGCGGGCGTGGATGACAGCTACCCACACCCACACGCTAAGCTGGTAGTCTTCTCTCCCCTTGTGGGCGCCGCTGTGGGCCTCCTAGCTGCCATACTCCTGTGTTCCCTCATGGCGATTCTTGTTGTCAAATCACGTACCGCCCACGCCCACGCCCACGCCCACGGCCACGCCCACACCCATAAGACGCTGTACGACCCCCCCACGCCCGATGAGGACCTGATGGATGACGGACATGACCCCAAGCCCCCCATGACTCACTCACACGCCCACTCACGCCCACAGGAGCCCGATGTGACGAGGGTGCGTCCAGGTAAGGTTCAAGGCTTTTGGTTAGGTTAGGTTAGGTTAGGTTAGGTTGGGTTTGGTTAGGTTTGGTTAGGTTTGGTTAGGTTAGGTTAGGTTAGGTTGGGTTAGGTTAGGTTAGGTTAGGTTAGGTTTGGTTAGGTTAGGTTAGGTTAGGTTAGGTTTGGTTAGGTTAGGTTTGGTTAGGTTAGGTTAGGTTAAGTTAGGTTAGGTTAGGTTAGGTTTGGTTAGGTTAGGTTAGGTTAGGTTTGGATAGGTTAGGTTAGGTTAGGTTAGGTTTGGTTAGGTTAGGTTAGGTTAGGTTAGGTTAGGTTTGGTTAGGTTAGGTTTGGTTAGGTTAGGTTAGGTTAGGTTAGGTTAGGTTAGGTTAGGTTGTGATGGTGGTGGTTATTTTTATTAGACAGATAAAATGAGGATTACATAGAGATAAAATAAGGAAAAGAAAAAGAACAAGAACAAGAATAAGAACAAGAAAAATAAGAGAAAGAAAAGGGAAAAGGAAGGAAAGGAGTAAAGAAACAACAACAACAACAACAACAACAACAACAACAACAACTTCTTCTTCATTACAGAGGTACCAGGTGCAGAGAGACAGGTAACGCCAGAAACTCATTACCTGTGCAACAACAACAGCAACAACAGCAACAACAACAACAGCAACAACAACAACAACAACAACAACAACAACAACAACAACAGCAGCAACAACCAGTGCCCCAGTATCTACATCAGCAGGCCCGGAAGTTTACTGTCAACATCTGTAAGTAAACACAGTCTTGTCCATCTTATTAGTGCAAGAGTTGACTGGCACCTTCACTCCTTCCTTCACTAGTACACTGAGACATACAGACAGACAGACAGACAGATAGATAGATAGATAGATAGATAGATAGATAGATTGATTGACAGACAGATAGATAGATAGATAGATAGATAGACAGACAGACCTCTCTCTCTCTCTCTCTCTCTCTCTCTCTCTCTCTCTCTCTCTCTCTCTCTCTCTCTCTCTCTCTCTCTCTCTCTCTCTCTCTCTCTCTCTCTCTCTCTCTCTCTCTCTCTCTCTCTCTCTCTCAACTTTTCATCTTTCTGCAAAACTTCCTTTCCGCTGCAGAAAGAAAGAGAGAAAGAGAGGAAAGAAAGAAAGAAAGAGAGAGAGAGAAAAGAAAGAAAGAAAGAGAGAGAGAGAAAAAGGAAGAAAGAAAGAAACAGATAGAAACAAGGAATGGAAAGAGGTCCACACACACACACACACACACACACACACACACACACACACACACACACACACACACACACACACACACACACACACACAAACCCAACCCAACTAAACATTCCTCTTACTCATTCAATCTCTCTCCCACAAGGTACTGGAAGCAGAGAGAGAAATATTACTACAACCACCAGCCGGAGGACCCCAGGGGGACGTCACACAGGGGCCAGGGATCCACCCACTCCACCCACCCCACCAGAACCCCTCCAGTTTGCCCAGAACCTTTCAAAGCCTACCCAAGCAAACCCACAGCAATTTTCAGTACACAAACACTCACTACTCATTAGATAGAGGCATATGTAGGCCTGATCTATGCCCCAGAAGTGTGTTTGCCTATCAGGAGGCCTACCCCACTCAAGATTTTCAATACCCATGCTCCACTACCCCCTCCTCCCCCCACAACCCCTCCCCAACCCTCAGAATGATGGAAATAGATCAAAATGCACGATTCCAGTATCTCGTTTCCAATCTTCTTCTTATTCTCCTTCTTCCTCTTCTTCTTCTTCTGTTTTCCCTCATCCCTGTCATTCTAATCTTCCTCTTCCGCTTCCTCATCTCTCCCAGCACTCGCCTCCTCCTCCTCCTCCTCCTCCTCCACCTTCTACTTCTCTTCCTCTTCCTCCTCCCTCCCGCCTTTCTCTCCCCCCACTCCCCTCCCATAATTATCAAGATTCTGAAGTTCATGAGAGTTCGGTGTGAGAAAAGGTTAGTGTGTGTGTGTGTGTGTGTGTGTGTGTGTGTGTGTGTGTGTGTGTGTGTGTGTGTGTGTGTGTGTGTGTGTGTGTATGGGAACAAGTGTTGAATTTACATATTGCAGGTGTGTGTGTGTGTGTGTGTGTGTGTGTGTGTACGTAAACACACACACACACACACACACACACACACACACACACACACACACACACACACACACACTTGATAATACGTACAGCAATATACAATAGAGAGAGAGAGAGAGAGAGAGAGAGAGAGAGAGAGAGAGAGAGAGAGAGAGAGAGAGAGAGAGAGAGAGAGAGAGACGCGCTTTTAAAACTGAGAGGGGCAAACTTTTCTAATGTGAAATAAAAAAAAAGAAAATGAAAAAAATAAATAAATAAGGAAAGAGCGAAAAATGTAAAATAAACAAATAAATAAATGAATAAATAAATAAATAAATAAATAAATAAATAAATAAATAAACAGACGAGTATTTTGACTTGAAGAAAACACTAATGAAGCAAAAATGAGGAAGAGGAGGAGGAGGAGGAGGAGGAGGAGGAGGAGGAGGAGGAGGAGGAGGAGGAGATAAAAGGTAATATTTTCTTGATTTTTTTTAATTTATTTTATTTTATTTTATTTTTTATTTTTTTGCAGACGTGAAATAAAAGAGGAGGAGGAGGAAGAAGAAGAAGAAGAAGAAGAAGAAGAAGAAGAAGAAGAAGAAGAAGAAGAAGAAGAAGAAGAAGAAGTGACATTAATAATAACAATAATAAAAACAGTGACACGTAAGAAGAAGAAGAAGAAGAAGAAGAAGAAGAAGAAGAAGAAGAAGAAGAAGAAGAAGAAGAAGAAAGAGCTCCAAAGAAAACGAGAGAGAGAGAGAGAGAGAGAGAGAGAGAGAGAGAGAGAGAGAGAGAGAGAGAGAGAGAGAGAGAGAGGCAACAGAAAATGGTGAACTTAAGACGTTATGAGAGAAAATGGAGGAAACTTCTTAGGCTCGAGAGAAAATGGGAAACCGATGCCCTTAAAGAAAACGAGAAGAGGGGAAACTTTGGTAATTGAAAGAAAACGAGGGGAAAAAAAGAAACAAGGGAAGACAATAATAAAAGAAAGTGAGAAAGAGAAAATGAATAAAAAAGGAAAGAAAATAAAAAAATAAACAAAATAAATAAGAAAAAGTGAAAAAAATATTTAAGAAAATGGGAAAAATTGACATAGAAAATGGGAATAAGCAGAAATTTAAATAAAAGTGTAAGAAAGATAATTAAATGAAAGAAAAAAAGATTAAATAGTGATAAAAAGAAAATGCTGTGATAGAGAGAGAGAGAGAGAGAGAGAGAGAGAGAGAGAGAGAGAGAGAGAGAGAGAGTTTTCTATATATGTCTTGTAATGTCTCCATTATTATTATTATTATTATTATTATTATTATTATTATTATTATTATTATTATTATCATCATTTTTTCACTTGCTCTGGTTTTCTTTTCGTTATTTTCAATTTTGTTTATTTTCCTTTCGTGTTTTTTAATTTATTATTTATTTTTTTCTTATTTCTTATCTAAGTATTAAATTTTCTTCCTCTTTTATTTATTCTTCGTTCCTTCTTTTATTTATTTATGTTATTTATTTGTTTATTTTATCTCTTTCTTCTTTTTTTTAATCATTATTTGCATTTTTTATTCGTTAGTTTAGTCTCCCAATATTCTGTCTCGTTTTCTGTATCCTTAAGACAATTCTCCGTTTTCTACGGTGGCGATAAAAAGACAATACTCCATTTTTTCCGCTAGAGACAATGCCTCGTTTTCTGTTGAGGTGAAAGGCACGATTATTGTGGCTTTGTGATGTTTCCTTGTGTTTATTTCGTAAGGCAATCCCGTTTTCTGTTTTGCTGAATGATATTGCTTCGTTTTCTGTGTGTCTTTTTTTTATAACGATTTTTTTTTTCAAATTTAAACGTAACGGTTTTTTTTTTTCGTTGTGTGTATTTCGTAAGTCAATCCCGTTTTCTGTTTCGCTGAATGATATTGCCTCGTTTTCTATGTTTGTTTGTTTGTTCGTTTTTCATTATTTTTTTTGTAACGATATTGATTGATTTTTTTTCATATTTTTTCATTATTTTTTCTTCAATTTAAACGTATATATATATTTCTTTTTTTTTCGTTTTTTTTCTAATTTCAACGTACCTATATCATTTTTCTTTTTTTTTTATATATATATTTTTCTTCTGAATTTTGACTTTCCCCTTTTTTTTTAGGTTAAGATGAATAAAATCACTGTTCAATTTCGTGCTATTGTGATCAAATTCCCTGCTTTATAATATCACCTTTATTTTTGCATCATTATTATATAAATTGTTATTACATAGAGTTATTTTCATTATATATATTTTTTGTTACATTTCTTCATTTATTTCTCTATTGTGATTTCTATTATTATTATTATTATTATTATTTATTTATTTATTTTATTTTTTTTAAGAATTATCTGTATATATATATTTAAACAGTATTGTGTTTTATTCTCAAACGTCAATTTCTTTTTATGCATCTCTATATATAAACTGATTACTCATTCACATTTTTCCTACTTAAATAAATCCAAATATTTTTTTCTTTATTATTTATATTTATTCATTAACAATTTCACCTTTACTTTCACTATAAAAAAACACTAACAACTATTTCTCTCACCATTAATGTAAACAAACTATTTAACCATTAATTAAACACCATTACTTTCATTATAAAACACTAACAACTATTTCTCTCACCATTAATGTAAACAAACTATATAACCATTAATTAAACACCATTACTTTCATTATAAAACACTAACAACCATTTTCTCCCCATCAATATAAACAAACGTACATTTTTTTTCATTTATTTATATTTCAACAACACCAAGAATTCTTTTAACCATTTACAAAACACCATTTCTTTTTTAGTAATTTAACACTAATTCTTACGATGTAAACATTAAGATATCAATTTAACATCATTTCATTAAGATTTACATGTGTTTTTTATTTATTTATGAGGTTAACAATCGTAATTTTTAACAGTAATCTTAAACTAATATGTAACTTCTATGGTATGGGCTTCACTACAATCATTTTTAAGTAATTATCTTACTAAAACAACTATTATTTTCATTCACCCACAAATATAATTATTCCATTTTTTTCATATGTTATAATTTATCAAGAAATTTCTATTATATTTATTCATTTTGTTGTCGCTGTTCATTTTCTACGCATTAGCATATAGATATATTTTTTTTATTATTATTATTTACAGTCTAATTCAATTTCATCAGTATTTCAGTTCTAATATGAACATTAAGCAAAAAATTTTCCACTATTCACAAACGTATTTATTTTTTCTATCACTATTTTCATTCTAATATCAACTGTGTCAATTTTCTTCGTCGCTCACAAATATATTAACCCTTTTTCTTATATTTATCGTCAATAGAATAAAAAAAAATAAACAAAAAAAAAATAAATAAATAAATAAAACAGCTTTTTCTTTGTATACAATATTACATAGGCAACCTCGCTCCGTTTTCTATACGCTTACAAACTTAACAAAGAAAACGAGAATTGTCAAGTCGTGTGTGATCCTGTGTTTTTTTTTAAATATAATAAAAATAAAATGAAATAAAAGTGTTTTGCTATTTCCTTCTCAAAAGATATTATTTTTACTCTCTCTCTCTCTCTCTCTCTCTCTCTCTCTCTCTCTCTCTCTCTCTCTCTCTCTCTCTCTCTAGTCTTTGTAGAATACACTCACTGAATACGTAAAGAGAGAGAGAGAGAGAGAGAGAGAGAGAGAGAGAGAGAGAGAGAGAGAGAGAGAGAGAGAGAGAGAGAGAGAGAGAGTGTGTATCAAGGAATTTTTCGTCACACACACACACACACACACACACACACACACACACACACACACACACACACACACACACACACACAATGAAAGATGCAGGAGAGAGGGAGAGAAAGAGAAAGAAGTAACTTTTAAAGAGAGAGAAAAAAATAGAAAATGTCTCTCTCTCTCTCTCTCTCTCTCTCTCTCTCTCTCTCTCTCTCTCTCTCTCTCTCTCATTTATTAATTTTACCTTCTTTCTTTCTTTCTTTCTCTCTATATATCTTTCATTTTTCATTCATCACTCACACACACACACACACACACAAACACAAACACACAAACACAAACACACCCACACAAGCCTTACCTCACGTACCCAACACCCCCACCACTGTAACCCGCACCACCACTACTACCACCTCCGTAAGCTGCACCACCACTACCACCGTACTTCTGACCCCCGTGCGGCGCTGCCTGTGCACCCTGACCTCCGTACCCACCCTTGCTACTGTCTTGGGGGACGTACGGCTTTGCTTCACCCTCATAAGTAACCTGTGCATTAAAACCCGTGCTGGAATCTGCAGAATAAGTAACAATTTGAGTCCGTCCGTCAGGGAGAGCTACCCTATATTCTCCCTTCGTCGTGGTGCCGTCACTGACCTCCTGGTGCTGGTGCGAGTCCCCGAAGTAAGGGTCGTGCACTGTGTACCCGAAGGTGTGGGGCTGCCAGGGCGTGGGAGATAGGAAGGGGAGTTCCTTGATTAGTTTAGAAGTAGGGAAGGTAAAGGGTGTTAAATTGAGGGAGGGAAAGGGTGAAGAGGGAAGGAGAATGTTAATAAAATAGGGAGATGGGGAGAAAAGTGTGATAGATTGAGAGAGAGAGAGAGAGAGAGAGAGAGAGAGAGAGAGAGAGAGAGAGAGAGAGAGAGAGAGAGAGAGAGAGAGAGAGAGAGAGAGAGAGAGAGAACAGGGACACAAACAGCCAAAAAGACACAAAACAAAACAAAACAACAAAAACAATTAATATATCACA
>NW_026973666.1:4427500-4440000 GCF_035594125.1 Scylla paramamosain
TCTCTCTCTCTCTCTCTCTCTTGTCTGAGGGTTAATGTACGTGCAGTTTAATTTTCCATAATGGCTTAAATTTTTTGAAAGATAAAAATTTAAGCTTTTTTTTTACTTTTGTTAATGGGAATAAAAAAAAATATAGTTTTTTTTTCCTATTTTTCTAAGATAAGAATGAACGACAGTCAATTTTTTTCCTTATCTATTTATTTTATATCTAGAAAGGACGTTACTGTTATTGTTGTTGTTGTTATGAAGACTTGTTGTTGTCATTACTGGGCACAAGAATAACCCCGCACTCTCTCTCTCTCTCTCTCTCTCTCTCTCTCTCTCTCTCTCTCTCTCTCTCTCTCTCAGACGAGGAAGAGGCGCACAAAGCCGCTGAGGCGTGGCTGGACAGTCTACCCTTCCCCTACACGTGGGAGCTGGTGTGGAGTGGTGTGGGCTTGGGCATGGTGGCGCTGGTGGTTGTGGTGGTCTTCCTCATTGTACGGCACAAGAGAACACACCAAGCCTCATTACGTGTGACTTGAGTGCGTGTGCGTGTGTGTGTGCGTGTGTTGTTACCTGTTCATGTGTTCACAGGATTGAGTCAAGTTTGTAATGTTCAGTTTTTTTTTGTTATTGTTATATTTATTTTTACAGTTGGTGTTCCCTTTCTCGCTTCTGTCACCTCTTCTGTTTATATTTATCAAGTCTTGGTGTGCATTTCTTGTTTCCATCAGCTTTTTTTGTCAATATTTTATCAAGTTTTCCGTCAGTTAATGTATATTTCTCGTCTGCATCACCTTTCCAGTCAATATTTATCGTCTCCCTGTTAACTGGTGTACATGTCTCGCTTCTGTCACCTCTTCTGTTTACATTTATCAAGTTTTTCCGTCAGGTTAGTGGACATTTCTCGTCTGCATCACCTTTCCAGTCAATATTTATCGTCTCCCTGTTAACTGGTGTACATGTCTCGCTTCTGTCACCTCTTCTGTTTACATTTTATCAAGTTTTTCCGTTAATTGGTGTATATTTCTCGTCTACATCACCTTTCCAGTCAATATTTATCGTCTACCCTGTTAACTGGTGTACATGTCTCGCTTCTGTCACCTCTTCTGTTTACATTTATCAAGTTTTTCCGTTAATTTCTGGTCTCCATCACCTTTTCTGTCTATATTTTATTGTCTTGGTGTACATTTCTCGCTTCTGTCACCCCTTCTGTTTGTAATTATCAAGTCTTCCCGTCAGCTGGTGCCCACTCCCCACTTCTATCAACTCTCGTCTTTCCTGTACACCCCTTGTCTATATCAGTCTTTCCTGAGTGTGTGTGTGTGTGTGTGTGTTCGTGTCCTAATAATATATTCATTTTTTTAATAATGTACAGTAATTGTAATAAAAAAGAAAGAAAAACAAGATTATTATTTTTTGTTTTCTTTTTATCAATCCTTCAAACTGCTACATTTATTCACTTACAAATATGAAAAAAGAGAAAAAAAGGAGGAAAAACAGAAATTGGAGAGTGAGAGAGAGAGAGAGAGAGAGAGAGAGAGAGAGAGAGAGAGAGAGAGAGAGAGAGAAGAGAGAGAGAGAGAGAGAGAGACAAAGAAAGGTAACAAATTAAACAACAAATTAGTCATGTGTCTTAAAATTAACGTTATTTATTCATTTTGTTCATCTGCTTTCAATTACAAAGTTATACAATCATTATCTATTCTTAATTAATATATATATATTTTTTTTATCTCTCAACAAAGTCACTTGCTAAAATATTTTCCTTCCTAACTGTTAACCTTTGCATGACAGTCACTTCTAACAAGCTGTGGCCTAT
This sequence comes from Scylla paramamosain, assembly GCF_035594125.1. Classification (NCBI taxonomy): domain Eukaryota; kingdom Metazoa; phylum Arthropoda; class Malacostraca; order Decapoda; family Portunidae; genus Scylla; species Scylla paramamosain. The sequence goes on from NW_026973666.1 coordinate 4,429,305, forward strand.
AACTCCCCACTCGGCCACCTTCGCAACTGATCCCTTCCATTAAACCACCTTCCATAACTTCGTCACGTTCCTAACTTCACTTTAAATCACGTTTCTTTCAATTTATTCAACTCTTATTCATCTTTCACACGTTTAAATTCAGCATCTCAATACCTTCCCTAACTTCATCACGTTCCTAACTTCACTTAAAATCACGTTTCTTTCATTTATTCAAGTTTTTATTCATCTTTCACGTTTAATTCAGCATCTCAATACCTTCCTAACCTTCGTCACGTTCCTAACTTCACTTAAAATCACGTTTTCTTTCATTTATTCAACTTTCTATTCATGTTTCTCACGTTTAATTGAGCATCTCACACCTTCCTAACTTCATCACGTTCCTAACTTCACTTAAAATCATGTTTCTTTCATTTATTCAACTTTTTATTCATCTTTCACACACGTCTAACTAGTCATTTCATATTTCAGCTTTAATTTCTCACATCTGTCACCTTCCTAACTTTTGCATTTGTCAGTGTAAGTATGTATATAACTCCTTTTAGTTCATGCTGCTTTCATTCATCTTTTGACATGCCTGACTCAAAATTTGCTCATTCCCAACTGGTTTTCTTGTCAATATTCTCCTTTTCCTAATTTCTTTTCTTTCATTTGACATTTATCTATAACTTTTCATGTTCAAATTGCACTTTTTTTCCTTTTTTTTTCTTGATATTGCTGTAAATTTTGTCTATTATTCATTTCTATTTTTAAACATTTACATTTTTTTCCCTAAATTTATCAACTGTTGTTCTTATTCCATTTTTTTCCTTCTTTTCCTTCTTTTCTTTCCTATTCTAACTAATAATCAAACATTTGTCTTTGTATAAATGAACTACAACACATTTAATTTCCTCCTATGAATTAAGCTAACATTTCACATCACAACAAAAACAATTAAATCAAGAAGAAAAAATTAATTACAATCCCTACTCATTAATCAACTTTTGTACCGACAATGAAAGCACAGATTTAGTCGATTCCTACCTGCTCATTTACTAATAAGAAGTCTAAACACAAGAAGATAAACATTTTAATTGCATCGAATTAATTTAACCATTTACAGAAAGCACTAATTTAATATTTTTCCTAACTCCTTGAATACTGATGGTTAAATGATAATATTAACTGCAAATGCAAACTTAATCGTTTTCAACTTTAATTTTACGTAACTTAACCAAAAATATTTAGCCGTTTTGACGAAAGTACAGTTTAACGTTTTTGCTACCCGGCTGTTCAGTAAATATAGTCTTTCGTACAACAGTTTCACGCGCCCAGGTCCGTCATGTCACAAATCAACAAAACATCACCGTATCAAACTCAGCGATGAACAAGAGGAATGAAACGTATAAACCAATGAAAAAATACAGTAAATGAATAAATAAATCACTTCTTCTTTATCCTTCCAGATCTAAACCTACATTCCCAATAAAAAAATACAATTACTTATCCTTATTTTTCTTTTATCTTTCATTAAACGACCAGATATTTCGCTGCCCCAAAATTAACGTTCCTTTCAACAAAACTAACCTTAATTTGCTATAATCTCTTCTCTCATTTCCTTATAACAAAAATACAACTAATTATTTTTATTTCTCTATCTTTCAACAAACGACCAGATATTTCGCTGCCCCAAAATTAACGTTCCTTTCAACAAAACCAACCTGACTTTGCTATAACCTTCTCTAAACACCTCCACACACACGCATACACACACACACACCATTGCACTTACAAAACACCACCACTAGTATTATCTAAAGGTGCATTATGTATATATAAACATTTACCAGTCAACATTTTAACATTTCGTTGTGCTACCTACATTTAAACTGACCGCACACTATTGGAATTTGTGATATGTCGTTACGAAGTGGTCTGCACGTGACGTGAACATTTTTTGAGATGAGTGGAGAGGAATAGTTTAAGTTTACGTGTAGATATGGATGGGAAATTCAATCTACATAGAAGACGTAATAGCCAAGACGTCTTTACAACATTTTAAGACTGGGCGCTGGTGGAAAATGTGACGAAAGTTGAAACTGTAGCGGACGTAAAATTTAAACGTAATTCTAAGTGTGGACGTGGACTGAAAGTTTTACGTGTTTGGGACTCAGTGGTCTTACAATTCAACGTAGTCTTGGGAGAGGAAATTGATGGAAAAACATGGCAAATTTGAAACAGTGACAGTGAAGAGATTTTAATTAGTTTTATGAGTAAGATAGAGATTGAAACTTTAGTCAATTGCGAAACACAGCAATCTGACATTTGAACGGAATTTTACGAGTTGAAATGGATTGAAAACTTGACGAGAAAAACAGTTTCATGTACTTTTTTTGGGTAGGAATAGAAAAAAACTTGACAAATTGAAAACACAACTAAAAAAAGAAGTTACATATAATTTGAAGAGTTGGAATAGGTTAATAACTTGACAAACTTAGAACAAAAAGCAGAAAAATAAACAAATAAATAAAAAAGCAGTATAACATAATTTTTTTGAGCAGAAAAGATAAAAAAAAACTTGACAAACTGAAACCAAACCCAAAAAAATAAAATAAATAAAAATAAAAATAAACAACAAAAAAATAAATAAAAATAATAATAATAATAATAATAACAATAAAATTCAACATGACCAAAAAAACATAAATTCTCGGAAACAACACATTTTTGGAATCTTCACAAAACCACAAATTTCTGAACACAAAATTCTCCATTTCCTTTCCAGCTGAACAAATGTGCACTATCAATCTACTACAATATTTGCAAGGCCACCAGATGTAATAGTTGTGAAGGTACTGGTATTATAAACACAAAATATCCATTACTACTGTGTGTGTGTGTGTTTGTATGTGTGTGTGTGTGTGTGTTTGTTGTCTAAAGTATACAAAAACATATTATTCTAAACATTTCCTTTTTTTTTTTATGTTAAGTGCAAAAACCTGCATAAACTAGTACTCATTTCAATCATTACCACTTGTTGACTTCACTACGCTAAACATCAAAGGTTCACTCTGGGTTTTCGCCTCGCTAGGCCACGAAAGGCGATCACTGTGACGTCTGCGCTTACGAATAACGTCAAAAAATCCTACGTTTATTACTGCCTTTGACCTGGAGAAAATTTTGCATTACCTCCATTAAAAAAGAGATCAAATTTTACTAATTATTGATATTAAGCCTTGAAATAATTACACTTGCATTACACTAAACGTCAATTAAAAAAGACATCAAATTTTACTAGTTATTGATAAAAAAGACATCAAATTTTACTAGTTATTGATATTACGCCTTGAAATAATTACATGCATTACACTAAATGTTATTTTTTGTGTTTATTACAGCTTGAATCTTAAATATTTTGCATTACCTGTATAAAGGCTAAAATATTTACCTGTTATTAATATTATGCTCTGAATTAATTACATATATTTACCTGTTATTAATATTATGCTCTGAATTAATTACATATATTACATCTCTAAGCCACTTGTAATTTCCAGCTTAAAAATATATGTAATCTTTAATTATATCATGGTTCCATCCCTGTGTAATGTTTAGAATTATGAAAAAATAAACAAATAAACAAAAATAATAATAATAATAATAATCTGACGTTTAAATGTAACAAACACGACAGTAGTAATTGAAAATACAAGTAATCCTTTATAATCTTGTAATTTTCCTTTCTCTGCGTGAAATATTTAGATGAAAATGCACATTATTATTATTATTATTATTATTACACACACACACACACACACACACACACACACACACACACACACACTGCTACTGTTATCGCTCCCACACAATCCTGAATAATATTATGCAATGTTTAATACACAAACTGTCTTGTCTTCATCTTGTATTTTGACTGTAATGTGTATAAGTATGGCTTTTCTCTCTCTCTCTCTCTTTCTCTCTCTCTCTCTCTCTCTCTCTCTCTCTCTCTCTCTCTCTCTCTCATAACTTGCTTTCAATCTATCATAAACACTTTCATTCTTAATATTTAGCGTACTTAAACACTTAAACCCCCTTACACACACACACACACACACACACACACTCAATTCGCTCCAAATGTCATCTATTTTACTTATATTGAGCACTTAAACACTTTTTCACCTTCAAACCACTTATTTTTCTTTTAGTACGGTATAAGAATTCGTTATATTTAAATCTATTCTCTTAACACTCTTCTCTCAAATGACACTTTTATTTATTTTATTTTTTTCAGACACGTCAACAACTTTCGTACTTAGAAATGAGTCTTGTTATTATCGTACTTAGAAATGAGTCTTATTTCTTTATTTTTTGTTTGTTTAAGTGCAATTTCTCCACGCGTCTTTGTAGTAATTTGGTGAGTAATTATATTCAACTTATTTGTGTGTATAATCTCAAATGTTCGCTGCCATTACTTAACGCTTAATTAACACATTTAAAAATACAAGAATCTCATCTGTCTCTCTAACACACACACACACACAAGACCTCTCCCCCCACAAGCCCGGTTTCCCTTGATAAACAAAACACACATACACACACACGCCCTCTCCCCCACAAGCCCGGTTTCCCTTGATAAACAAAACACACATACACACACACACACAAGACCTCTCAAGACCTCTCCCCCCCCCCTCCACAAGCCCGGTTTCCCTTGATAAACAAAACACACACACACACACACACACACACACAAGACCTCTCCCCCCACAAGCCCGGTTTCCCTTGATAAACAAAACACAAAATAAAAAAATTAAAACGTAAACACAGCCTTTCTAAAATAACCAACACTGTAAACACACGTACGAACAAACCCTCGCGAGACCTCAGCTGCTCCTTCAACCTTTGCGAAATGATGTGAATTTGTTAGGAAAGAAGAAGAAGAAGAAGAAGAAGAAGAAGAAGAAGAAGAAGAAGAAGAAGAAGAAGAAGAAGAAGAAGAAGAAGAAGAAGAAGAAGAAGAAGAAGAAGAAGGAAAGATGATGATGATTCCAAACTACATACATCGATGTTGAGAGAGAGAGAGAGAGAGAGAGAGAGAGAGAGAGAGAGAGAGAGAGAGAGAGAGAGAGAGAGAGAGAGAGAGAGAGAGAGAGAGAGAGAGAATGGAAAAGAATAATTATCGTGCGTGTTTGTGTGTTTGAAAATATATGTATTTGTCCCGATTAAGAAAAGAAAGAAAGAAAGAAAGAGAATAAAATAGAATAAAGTAGGGAATAATGACCAAATGTGTGTGTGTGTGTGTGTGTGTGTGTGTGTGTGTGTGTGTGTGTGTGTAAGCGAAATATTAAGCATCCAGTGAAACTAACCAATTCACACACACATACACACACACACACACAGTATATAATTCCCACACATACACACAGCAACTTTATCAAGACAGCAAACTAAAAAAAAAAAAAAAAAAAAAAAAAAAAGTCAAGAAGTATGTGGCACTGAGGCGAGGGCAAGGAGACACTACGATGTGGCAACACTGCTAGACTAATCCGCGCGGTCTGTCTGTCTGTCTAAATATTTCCGCCTTGTTTTGAAATATGGGAAAATGAAGCTGTATTTTCATCTCAGTTAATTCTCTCTCTCTCTCTTTTAACCAAGTGACGAAATAACACGAATTCTACCACAAGTCTTGAATAAGGAAAGATAACTAATTATTTTCACTGCCGCCTCCACACCCCCACTCTCTCTCTCTCTCTCTCTCTCTCTCTCTCTCTCTCTCTCTCTCTCTCTCTCTCTCTCTCAAAGGCTGGTCTGATATTCCTGTCTTAACTAACACACTAACTTAACTAACTTAACTAACGCACCCAAAGGATTCTCAACAATGTGTAAAATGCCAATTACATTAACTTTCTTCAAGGACATTTAAAGTAAGACTGCTAATGTTTTTTTTTTTGTCTGTTCAGAGAGAGAGAGAGAGAGAGAGAGAGAGAGAGAGAGAGAGAGAGAGAGAGAGAGAGAGAGAGAGAGAGAGAGAATATCAGTCTAGCAGTATTACCACATCCCCACAATAACCTTCCCCAACCTAACCCGGAAACAAGAGACAGAGACCGCGAAAGTCTAACCCTAGCAGTGTTACCATATCCTGGCACTGTAACCTAACCAGGAAATAAGAGAGGAAGAGTGAAAGTATGAATGTAGCAGTGTTGCCATGTCCCTGCACCGTATTCTAACCTCACTTCAATAGCGGCCCAACACATAGACACAATATAGCAATTTAAATAATGGTTAATGTAAATATTGCAGTCGTAGTTGTATTAAAATGTTGTTGTTTTTTTTTTCCTTTTACGATAAGACTTACAAGCTAAAAATATATATATATATATATATTCGTACCTAACTAATATAATTATAAACAATTATCACAAGAACCTTACAGACTATTTAAATTGTTTTACTATTTGTTATGTTGTTCACTTTCAATTATTATTATTTTTTTTCTATTTGTGCACCTGTTTTTATTTCTTTCCGTTCGTTCGTCTGTTTGTTTGCTTGTTTTTTGTCTTCCTATTGCTCTTGTTCGTGATTTTTTGCACTGTTCTTATTTTTCTTATTTTTCTTCCTTTGTTCGTTTGCTTCTAATATTTTTTTTTTGTTCTTGCGTTTATTTATTTTTTTCTTTCTCTTTCTGTATTTCAAAATTCAAAGCATTTCTCTGTTGTTTACCAATCTCGTTCCTATCACTATTTATCAACCCTTTTTTTCAATTACAAAGGCACAAAATGGATGGAGTTGATTTCTTTAACTTATTCTACATTAAAAACAATAATAATACCAATATTAATAAAATATAATAAAAAAAAAAAACTAGTCAATTCGTTTTGTTAATAGTTTGCCTTTCAATTCATTCGTTTTCTATGTAAAAATAATAAATGAAATAATAATAATAATAATTCAAATAAACTAATTAATATGCGTAATATATTTTTTTTAATTGTATATCTTTCAATTCATCCGTTTGGCAAATCTTCAAAGCACAAAAAATAATAAATAAATAAATAAATGAACTGCCAATTTCTTCACCGTATTCTACTTATAATAATAATAATAATAATAATAATAATAATAATAATAATAAACAAAAAAAAAGTTAATATTTCAGTAAATTCGTTCGTCTGTTTGTTTGTTTGTTTGTTTTTTCCAATAATATTTCGTAAGTGTTAATCAAGGCACGAGTCTGGATGGAATACGTTTTTGTTTGTTTGTTTGTTTGTTTTTAATTCACTTGTTTCCCTAAGGCACAAAATGGAGGGATGCTTAGTCTATTTCAATTTCATTTTTTTATTTCAATTATTTTTTTTTTTTTACTTTTCCAGATACACACGCACACGAATATAAACTTTTTTTTCGTATTCTTTGTTTTCTTTCCTTTCTTCAGTCGTTAACTTAATTTTCCTTTTTTCTTTCTCATTTAATTTTCCTTCATTCTTCACTTCATTTATTCCTTACTTTTTCATTTTTCTTTTTTCATCCACTTTCTTTAATCTCTTCCTTCTTCCTTTCTTTAATTTATCCTCGTTTTTCTTCCATTTCTCTTTCAATTCACTCGATTTCTCTTCATTTTTACCAATATTCGTTTTCTTCTATCATTCATTTCTCCTTACCTCCCCTCTTCATTACCATCCCCTCCTCCTCCTCCTCTTCCTCTTCCTCTTCTTCTATTTCATTAATAGTTCTTAAAATTATAAACTTCATTACCTTTCGATTATATAATTGCATTTTTATTATTATTATTATTATTATGTTCATTTCTTGCCTAATCTTTCCTGAGGTTTCGATGATGTGTCAAGGAGGAGGAGGAGGAGGAGGAGGAGGAGGAGGAGGAGGAGGAGGAGGAGGAGGAGGAGGAGGAGGAGGAGGAGGAGGAGGTGCAAAATTCAAATAATCTTTTTTTTTTTTTGTCTGTTCAAATTCTGATTTCTCTCTCCTCCTCCTCCTCCTCTTCTTCTTCTTCTCTTCCTCCTCTTCTTCTATTCAACGCACAAGCACATGACTTTCTCTTCCTCCTCCTTCTCCACCTCCTCTTCCTCCTCCTCTCTCTTTTCACCACCTCCTCCTCCTCTTCCACCTCTTTAAAACGCATCTCTCCTCCTCTTTCTCTTCCTCCTCCTTTTTCTATCAGCTTACACGAACACACTCCTCCACCTTCTCCACCTCTTCCATCTTACATGTGGATGCTGTGAATGGCTGCTGCGGTGTATCTTGCTTCTCCACTTCTCCACGACCATGTACTGGGCCGGTACTGTGTGGAGAGATGGAGGGAGGGAGGGAGGGAGGGAAAGGTGGAGAGATATAGGGAGTGGATGATGGAGGGACAAAGTGGAGGGAATATGTGGAGGGATGGAGGAAGGGAGGGAAAGGTGGAGAGATGGAGGGAGGAGTGGATGATGGAGGGACGAAGTGGAGGGAATATGTGGAGGGGTGGTGGAAAGGAATAAAAAAAAGAGAAAAAAAAAAGAAATTAGTTTAGTTTCCGGTTTCTAATCTTCCGTTTTCTTTAGCGTAATTAAATAAATAAATAAATAAATAAAGCCGATCTATCTTTAATAAACGGTGGTATATTTCCATACTTTTCCAAACGAGGATAAATAAATAAACAAATAAATAAAAACACAGATCATTTTATCCAAACCAATAATTAAAAAAAAAAATAAAGATAAAAAAAATAAAAAAAGAACCGCAAATTTTCACAAACCGATTTTCGCCATAAAAAATCTAAATTAAAAAAAAATCTACTTATCTACATTTACAACAAAATTTTACACCCCAAAGTACAAATAAGTAGAAATAACTACTTTTCTAATCTACTTCTACATTTAATTACTTAACTTAACTTAATCTACTTAAATTATCAATTATTTCTACACAAAACTTATCAATTATTTAAGTTAGGGAGAGAGAGAGAGAGAGAGAGAGAGAGAGAGAGAGAGAGAGAGAGAGAGAGAGAGAGAGAGAGAGAGAGAGAGAGAGAGAGAGAGAGAGAGAGAGAAAGGAAGGAAGGAAGGAAGGAAAGAAGGAAGGAAGGAAGGAAGGAAGGAAGGAAGGAAGGAAGGAAGGAAGGAAGGAAGGAAGGAAGGAAGGAAGGAAGGAGAGAATAAAAACAAAGAGAATGAAGGAGAGGAGAGAGAGAGAAAACAAGAAATAAACAAACAAACAAATAAAAAAAATAAAATAAATAAACAAAGAGGAAAATAGAGAAAAAAAGAGAAAAACAGAAAACTGGGAACCGAGAGAGAGAGAGAGAGAGAGAGAGAGAGAGAGAAAAAAAGCACAACAAACGATAAAAGGAAGCAAGAACACACACAAACACACACACCTAACACCCCAAAACACCCAAAAAACACCCCAAAAAACACCAAAAAAACACCAAAAAACACCAAAAAACGAACCCGATTTACTCACCCTAATGAGAATCTGGCCGGAAGGAGAGTGTGGGTAGAAATAAGCATAGGTGATCCAGCCGACCACTCCCATTAACAGACTGACGAGGAAGACCACCCCTATCACCACACCGACGTGCGAACTGCCATCTGCCTCGGACTCTGCTGCAGGAGAGAGAGAGAGAGTGAGAGAGAGTGAGAGGGGTTATGATAGAATTGAGGTAGGATGCGAATATGAATGAATTTAAATGCTGGAGACACACACACACACACACAAACACTTTAACCTATAAAAAAAAAACAAAGATATAAAAAAACACATTCCACACCTGCGTAACCTGCCCACACCCGTCACACACCTGCAGTAAATGACTCCACAGATGCATCGCGCCCGAATGTCTCTGGGGAGGGGTCAGGCTGGGCACTAGGGGGAGGGCAGCTGCTAACATCGTCTGTACGTCGCGCCTCGCAGTTGTTAAGAAGCCATTCCTGACGGTTTCTATCGAGACCATTGCTACATCTGCTGATTGAGTCGCACCAATGACACTGGAATAGAAAGTAGAGTGGTTGTAGTTGCAGTAGTAGTGGTGGTTGTGGTAGTGAGGTGGGCCGAGTCAATATTTACCAGTGCTTTTGTCATGGAATGCTGTGGAAGGTGTGGGGATGGTGTGTGGAGGAGGATAGGGCAAGGAGACCAGTGGGAAGGCTGTGGAAGGTCTGTGGATGGTGTGTGGAGGAGGACAGGGCAAGGAGACCAGTGTGAAGGCTGTGGAAGGTCTGGGGATGGCACACGTGGGAATAAGGAACAAAAAACGTAACAGGAACAAGAAAATACATAAAAAAATGCAAACCACACGAAAAAGGGATGAAAAACTCACGAAAAATACGAATTACCCAGAAAACGAGAATGAAAATCGCCCTAGCCATCCACCTACCTTTCCTCCTCCTCCTCACACGCACACACGCACACACATACACACAGCACTCACCTGAAAACTTATCTTCTGCGAGAGGCAATCAAGACAGCTGTGGATGGAGACGCAGGTGGGCAGGGCCTTGAACAAAATAGCAGTCCAGTTTCCAATTATACTATTCTTCTTCATGTCAATTTTGTGGTATTCATAAATGGTTTTTCTCCTCACAACTGTAATGAGAGTATTTGTAGTTGTAGTTGTTGTAGTTGTAGTAGTAGTAGTAGTAGTAGTTGTTGTTGTATGGAGGGGATTTAAAATAAGGATAAGTAGAATATAGAAGGAAGGAAGGAAGGAAGGAAGGAAGGA
>NW_026973666.1:4450000-4452500 GCF_035594125.1 Scylla paramamosain
AGAGAGAGAGAGAGAGAGAGAGAGAGAGAGAGAGAGAGAGAGAGAGAGAGAGAGAGAGAGAAGAAGAAGAAGAAGACGAAGAAAAAGAAAAAAAGAAGAACGAAAACAAAGAAAATGACAAAGAAAGAGGAGAAAGAGGAGAAAGAAGAATAAGACGAAATAAAACAACAAAACAAACAAGAAAAACAAAGGAAGAACAACAGAAAGAGGAGAAAGAGAAACAAGAAGAACATCAAGAACAAACACAAAGAAAATCACAAAGAAAGACGTATACAGGAGGAGGAGGAAGAGGAGAACGGGGGAGGAAGAGCGAGAGGAAGAGGAGGAGGAGTATGGGAGGAGGAGGAGGAGGAGGGAAGCGCGCCGAGGCAGGAAGAAGTCATTTAAACCAGTACTGTGCGCCACCACCACCACCACCGCCACCACCATCACCACCACTGAAACCCGAACGACAAACAGTGAGGGATACAAGACATAGGAACGCCGCTCATCGGAACCCCCCACGTATTTCCCGTAGACAAAGGAAGATTGTAACTCTCTCTCTCTCTCTCTCTCTCTCTCTCTCTCTCTCTCTCTCTCTCTCTCTCTCTCTCTCTCTCTCAAAGGTCAGAGATGAGTCAGTGTCTCCCGTATGAGAAATGTTTACTAATATATTTTCTGGAGAGAGATGCTAACACACTTGAAAACCCCAATAACTTCCACTGCAGCCTATTAAACTATGGAACCACGAAAAATACCCTTGAAAACCCCAATAACTTCCACTGCAGCCTGTTAAACTATAGAACCATGAAAAACACCCTTGAAAACCCCAATAACTTCCACTGCAGCCTGTTAAACTATATAGAACCATGAAAAACACCCTTGAAAACCCCAATAACTTCCACTGCAGCCTGTTAAACTATAGAACCATGAAAAATACCCTTGAAAACTCCAATAACTTAAACTGCAGCCTATTAAACTATAGAATCATTAAAAAAACACCCTTGAAAAACCCATTAACTTCCGGTACAGCTTGTCAACTCCAATTAACTTACATAGCTACTTAATTTTCAAATGAGGATATATTTTTAAAGATAAATTAATATTTTTTCTATTTCCCCAAATAAATGAAAAGAGAGGGGAGGAGAAAAGATATTCACAAACGAGATAAGACAGAGAGAGAGAGAGAGAGAGAGAGAGAGAGAGAGAGAGAGAGAGAGAGAGAGAGAGAGAGAGAGAGAGAGAGAATTATCACACAATATCCTCATTTTTAACCATCACGTGCTCCTCCTCCTTCTAATGATGACAGTGATGATGATGCAAAAATTAAAAATGAAAAGAAGGAACATTTTAGGAGTAGAAGAGGAGGAAATGCATTCAACCGTCCACACAACATCCACCGCACAATTAGATGAATCAACCACTTTTTCTGACACCCTACCACGACATTAAATTGAGTCTTTTTTGTGTCATTTCAATATCTCGATTAAAGTCAGTGTGTGGTGTTCCTAAGTCTTGTATCCCTCTCTGTTTGTCGTTCAGGTTTAAATTACGTAATGGTTTGTTCTCTGAATACGTACCACATTAAACTGAGTCTTTTTTGTGTCATTTCAATATCTCGATTAAATTCAGTGAGTGGTGTACCTAAATCTTATATCCCTCTCTGTTTTGTCATTCGATAATGGTTTGTTGTCATACGCACTTTCCTGGCAGCCAACCACATTAAATTGAGTCTTTTTTGTGTCATTTCAATACCTCGATCAAATCTCTTTCAGCAGGCAAGCAGGCAAAACGATAGTCTTCCTACTAGCTCGTCTGTTTCTCTAATTTCTCTACTTCTTTCTCTTAGCTAAGTTGCTCCTCTCATTCTCCTCGTTGTTCCGTTTTCTATGTTTATTCTTTAAGTTATCGTCACTCATACTCTCCCAGCTACGTTTTCAACCGCTTCGTCGTCTGAAGGGGTAACTAAAGCAATCTTACGTCTTTGTATATCTTCTGTTCATTTATGTCTCTTGTTTCCCTCTTGTGATGTTAATAGTAATAATAATAACAATAATAATAATAATAATAATCTGTTTCCTGTCAGTTTTTTTTTTTTTTTTTCTCTCTCTCTCCGTGTGACGCCCACTGGTGACGCACTGCACCGCCACGAGGAACTGAACACCAGAAGCATTGGTGCACACAGACTCACCTCAGCAAAGACGGGGAAGGTGAAGGGACCTGATACAGCTCTTACTTACACAAAATTTCGTTTGTTTTCTTATCCAAAAATTTTGACATTCCCCCCCCCCCAAAAAAAAATAAATAAAATAGAATAAATAAATGAATAAATAAATTAATTAATAATCATAAAAAAACTGCAAGCAAACTTAATAAAAATTTGGGGAGATATTACACGTATAGCTTTAACAAAATATAATAAATTTAAATAATGGCATTTTCAAATATACTGGATAATTGTACGAAAAATTTAAGTTATAAAGTTTAACACAAGTTCAGAATGTGCATTTGCATTTATTAC
>NW_026973666.1:4455000-4462500 GCF_035594125.1 Scylla paramamosain
GGTGGGAATGCTGTTGAGGGCCAGAAAATATAATCTCTTGACCTTCGAAGGAGAAACACTCTTTCAGGTAAAATTATTTAATTCACCTCTTGTTCGTATTTCATTTGAGATATTTACGATTTTTTTTCTTTTTCGTTTTTTTTTTTGTTGTGGATTCGTTTAGTTATTTTATTCATTTAGTTCTAGAATATGTTTAGATTCGTTTTTTTTAATATTCTTTTTAATGTTGAAGATTAATTGTGCTTTTTTTTTACCGTGTTTTGATTAAATATTGTCTTTTTTTTTTGTCAATATCTGGAGTTAACCGTATCTCTCTCTCTCTCTCTCTCTCTCTCTCTCTCTCTCTCTCTCTCTCTCTCTCTCTCTCTCTCTCTCTCTCTCAGCGGCGAGACGACCATGTGCCTATCAAATTGCTAAGGCCTATACAAGAAATTCGAGCCGAACTTCATGAAGATCAAGATTTTGACGTGGGCGTGTGTCACAAGGCGCCGCGCTGACACCCACTCGCCCGCGCACGCCCGCACACGCACGCACACACACGCAAACGCACGCAAACCCAAATCTTAAGCTTTTTTTTTATTTATTTATTTTTTGCTTTCCGTCGATTTTTTTTTTATTATTTTTTCAGTTATACACACACACACACACACTACTACTACTACTACTACTACTACTACTACCATCACCACTACTAGCACCACCACCACTACCACTACTACTACTACACACACACACACAAGACACACACACACTACTACTACTACTACTACTATCACCACTACTAGCACCACCACCACTACCACTACTACTACTACTACACACACACACAGACACACACGCACGCACCTCTACGCTTACTAATAGTTGTGTTAAGTAATTGAAATATGCATTAATTAATAAATAAATGGAATATTGATCTTAATGAGCTTATATTTTCATGTCTGTCTGTCTGTCTGTATGTCTGTATGTATTTTAATATATAATGTATAAAGTGAATGAATAAAGATGAAATAACGAGGAAAATAATGAAGTAAAAATTAAGGAATACATTTTAAAAAGTAGAAATAAAAATAAAAAATGAAAAAGGTGACTATGAATGTACTCGTATGTATGTTCGTATGTACGTGTTTTTTTGTAATAATAAACTTTTCTTCAACCTTTCCTGTTCATATACTTCCTTGTCCTTTTAAAAGTGTATGTCTGTATGTATGTATGTATGTATGTATGTATGTATGTACGTGTGTTTTGTGAAAGTGTTTTTTTTTGTATAATTATCAGTATTTTCTTGATTCTATTGTTATCTTAATTGTAGTTGTTATTGTTTGTAGGTAATTCGGTCTTAGTAGTGGTGGTGGTGGTGGTGATAGTAGTAGTAGTAGTAGTAGTAGTAGTAATAACAAAACCGATAATAATAATAATAATAATAATAATAATAATAATAATAATAATAATAATAATAATAATAATAATAATAATGAAACCCAACACTACATTAAATCTTTTATTATTATTATTATGAACACAACTGTCTTTTTTTACTAATTATTAAAGCAACATTATTTGGTCACTCACTAATAATAATAATAATAATAATAATAATAATAATAATAATAATAATAATAATAACAACAACAACAATTCTTTCTTATTTTCTTCCTTTTTTTCACAATTTTAAAGCTAATCTCTATTTTTCTTACCTAATTTTGAGATTTGAGTGAGTTTTCTTTAATACAAACCATAGGAGAGAGAGAGAGAGAGAGAGAGAGAGAGAGAGAGAGAGAGAGAGAGAGAGAGAGAGAGAGAGAGAGAGAGGGATGAAAGTTCTCTCTCTCTCTCTCTCTTTTACAACCCTAATCTAGACAAACCTTTAATATTGATCTTTTTCAGAGACCCTCCACTTCCCTCTCTCTCTCCCTTCTGTGACCTCTCTCTGACCTTTTGCCTGAAACACGACGATAAGGTCAGGGAGTCCTTGTGGAACCGCAGGGGAAGGTCACCCAGCTGACCCCCATACCGGTTTTTCACCACCTGGGGGAGAGAGGTCAGGTTGGGTTAGGTCAGGTTAGGTTTTGGTTGAGGAGGAGGAGGAGGAGGAGGAGGAGGAGGAGGAGGTGGTGGTGGTGGAGGAGGAGGAGGTAAGTAATGGAGATAAGGAGGAGGAGGAGGAGGAGGAGGAGGAGGAGGAGGAGGAGGAGGAGGAGGAGGAGGAGGAGGAGGTGGTGGTGGTGGGGAGGGAGGTAAGTAATGGAGATAAGGAGGAGGAGGAGTCGGAAGAAGAGGAGGAGGAGGAGGAGGAGGAGGAGGAGGAGGAGGAGGACATGACAAGACTAGTGTTAATATGAAAGAAAATTAATAAACAAAGTAAAATAGGAAAATTTAACACACACACACACACACACACACACACACACACACACACACACACACACACACACACACTCAAACACACACACACACACACACACACACACACACTTACTTGCAAGACTTTTCTGCTAGAGGTCAAGGAAGAGGTCGCTGCTTTGACCTGCAATATCATAACATTATCTGCCTCCTGTGTGACCTTGGCACTTCCAAACACACTGTCAATCCCAAGCAGCTGGCCCTCTGGTACCTGCGATTACATAGAATTACACCAATTACATGAGAGCTGAGAATTACATTTGTATAGCAGAAATTAAATAAATGGGCAAAAAAAATAAATAAATAAAAATCACATCAAAACATTCCATTTAGATTGAAAATTATGTTTTTTTGTGCGTTTTTCTTGCCCAAAACTCTAAAAAAAACACACAAACAGTCCAGAAATTCATAAAAACATCAATCACCCACAAAAGCTCCCAAAAAAACACAAATATTTAGAAAAAAACACTCACACTCAAAACTCATTCAAAACACTCCCAAACACAGCAAAAGCACATCCAAACACACCCAAACACATTCAAACACACTAAAAACACTCCCAAACACCCTCATTCACACCCAAATACACCCAAACCACACTCAGATACACCCAAAACACCCAAACTCACCCAAACACACTCAAACACACCCAAAACACACTCAAACACACTCAGAACAACCCAAAACTCACCCAAAACACACTCAAACACACTCAGACACACCCAAACACACTCAAACATACCAAAACACACCCAAAACACACCCAAAACACACTCAAACACACCCAAAACACACTCAAACACACCCAAAACACACCCAAAACACACTCAAACACACCCAAAACACACCCAAACACACCCAAAACACACCCAAAACACACCCAAAACACATCAAAACTCACCCAAAACTCACCCAAAACACACCCAAAACACATCAAAACTCACCCAAAACACACCCAAAACTCACCCAAACACACACCCAAACACACACACACACACACACACAGACCTTCTTAGGGTGAGCTATGACAGTAACGTGACAGCCGGTCTGAGTCGCGAATCTTCTCAGACTCGAAACAGCTAAATCTTGTTCCCACCACCTCTCTGCCGAGGACCCAGACTTTCCCGTCCCAAGCATGAACTGAAGGTTGTCGATGATGATGTGCTGTACCCCCCACACCTGCACCGCCTCCCTCATCGCCTGTGGAGAGGTGGAAAGGGGTAAGTTTGGTTGATTTTAAATTGTGTGCTAGTCTCTAACGTGTGTAGATAGATGTGTGTAAAGTTGATTTAAATTAGCGTAACTTAGTCTAATTTAATCTAACTTATTTCTCTCTCTCTCTCTCTCTCTCTCTCACACACACACACACACACACAAATTTAATCCAAACTAATGTAACTTAATCTAACCTAGCCATACTAAACCTAACACACATACACACACACACACACACACACACAAAAACACAAACACTTAACCTAACTTAACATAACCTAACAAGCCCAAACCACACACACACACACACACACACACACACACTTAACCTAACCTAACCTAACCAACCCACACAAACATTCCTTTTCCCTCCCTCCACCCACACACCCCTTGCCCCAGTCCACCCCTACACACACCCACCTTGACCACCGCCTTCACATCATGCTGGCCGTGGTAGGTGAGGAAGTGGAGAGGCAGTGTGGAGAACTGTGAAGCCAAGGTGTTGAACTGGTGTAGCTCCTGAGGCAGCGGTGAGCCAGAGTACTGCTGTAGCATTACCTCACACAGCCTCACCACACTTACCTCAAAGCTTCCCCACAGCGTCGGAACCTGCAGGAGAGAGAGAGAGAGAGAGAGAGAGAGGTGTTAGGTTAGGTTAAGTTACGTTGAAAAAAAAAATAAATGAATAAAGTAAATTAATAGAAAATAATAAACAGATGAGGGACTTCAATAAAATTAGATAAACAGAGAGATATAGACTGCAGGTGTGGGGGGAGGGGGGTGGGTTAGGGGGTGTTAGGTTAGGTTTAAAAAAAGAAAAAAAGACACTAAAAATCACAGGAAAAATAAGAAAAGTTGGCACAAAGATGACTTCAAAAAATTAATATATAACAAAAAACACCCTAAATTTCAATAATCACCCCAAAACACCCCAAAACACCCCAAACGTACTTTGAAACACCCAAACACACAACAAAACCACTCCAATTTATCTTAATAGACAAAAAAACATCCCCAAAACACCCAAAAAACACCGCAAAAAAAACAAAAACACTCCAATATACCTTAAAAACACAAAAAACATCCCTTAAACACCCTAGAAACCCCAAACAGACCCAAAAACACTCCAATTCACCCTAAAAACACCGAAAACACCCAAAAACACCCCAAAACACACCAATTTACTCTAAAAACACCCAAGAACAGCCAAACACACCCTAATTTACCTTAAAAACCCGAAAAACACCCTAATTCACCTTAAAAACACCAAAAACACCCAAAAACACCCCAAAAACACACCAATTTACCCTAAAAACACCCAAAAAACACCCTAATTTACCTTAAAAACCCCAAAAAACACCCCAATTTACCCTAAACACCAAAAACACCCCAAAACACACCAATTTACCCTAAAAACACCCAAAAAACACCCTAATTTACCTTAAAAACCCCCAAAAACACCCCAATTTACCCTAAAAAACACAAAAAACACCGCAAGGCAACCCCACGACACCCCAGCACAGCCTCACCCCTTGGCAACACAGGTCCAGGGAGTACTCAGCCATCAGGGTCGTCTTGCCGCACCCTGTTGGGCCAGTCAGCACTGTTAGCTCCCCAGGCCGGTGCCCCAGAAGGATGTCGTTGAGCCCCGCGAACCTCCGCCACTGGACGCCGCATGTCTGGGGGTGGGGGGTGTCAGGTTAGGTTAGGTTAAAAAAAAACACAAATACACAATAATGCTTATAAAAAATGTAAAAAATATGTCTAGGGGTGTCAGGTTAGGTTAGGTTAGGTTGAATTGCATGTATAAACACCAAAAACACATTTAAAGCTTAAAATAAGATACAAACACACAAAAAGACTCATGAAAAACACAAATATTAAAAAAACACATCAAAACACCCACAATCACCCCAAAACATCCCAAAACACATTTAAACACCCCAAAAACATTCCAAACCACATTCAAATACCCCAAAACACCATTCAAACACCCCAAACCTTACCAAACACACCAAATTCCCCCAAAACACATCAAAACAACTCCAAATTACCCCAAAACACACCAAAACACCCCAAAACACACCAAAACACCCAAAAAAACACACCAAATACACTCAAACACTCCCTAACACACACAAAACTCCCCAAAACACACCAAAACACTCCCAAACACCCCAATACACACCCAAAACACTCCCAAACACACCCAAAACACTTGAAACACACCAAAAACACACCAAAAAATACTTAGAACACACTTAAAACACACCCAAATATCCCCAAACACAACCAAAACACTCCCAAACGCCCCAAAACACTCCCAAACACCCCAATACACACCTAAACACACCCAAAACACTCGAAACACACCAAAACACACTTAAAACACACCCAAATGTCCCCAAACATACCCAGAACATTCCCAAACACACCCAAATGTCCCCAAACACAACCAAAACACTCCCAAACACATCCAAACACCCCAAAACACACCCAAACGCACCTCTTCCTTATGTGTGAGCCTGTAATACACTTTATCTTTGATCTGAGAGAAGGTTGTGGTGGCGCTGGACAGGACAGGAATGGTCTTGTTCAGGGATGTCTTTATCTCTGTCCCTGATTTGAGGTAAACAGGTGTGTCGTTCTCGGCTGACCTGCGGAAGTTAGGTTAGGTTAGGTCAAGTTAGGTTAGGTTAGGTTAAGTTAGGTTAGGTTAAGTTAGGTTAGGTTAAGTTAGGTTAGGTTAGGTTAGGTTAGGTTAAGTTAGGTTAGGTTAGGTTAGGTTAGGTTAAGTTAGGTTAGGTTAGGTTAAGTTAGGTTAGGTTAGGTTAAGTTAGGTTAGGTTAGGTTAAGTTAGGTTAGGTTAAGTTAGGTTAGGTTAGGTTAAGTTAGGTTAGGTTAGGTTAGGTTAGGTTAGGTTAGGTTAGGTTAAGTTAGGTTAGGTTAAGTTAAGTTAGGTTAGGTTAGGTTAGGTTAAGTTAGGTTAGGTTAAGTTAGGTTAAGTTAGGTTAGGTTAGGTTAGGTTAAGTTAGGTTAGGTTAGGTTAGGTTAGGTTAGGTTAGGCTAGGTTAGGTTAGGTTAGGTTAGGTTAGGTTAGGTTAGGTTAAGTTAGGTTAGGTTAGGTTAGGTTAAGTTAGGTTAGGTTAGGTTAGGTTAAGTTAGGTTAGGTTAAGTTAGGTTAGGTTAAGTTATGTTAGGTTAGGTTAGGTTAGGTTAGGTTAGGTTAGGTTAAGTTAGGTTAGGTTAGGTTAGGTTAGGTTAGGTTAGGTTAAGTTAGGTTAGGTTAAGTTAGGTTAGGTTAAGTTAGGTTAGGTTAGGTTAGGTTAGGTTAAGTTATGTTAGGTTAGGTTAGGTTAGGTTAGGTTAGGTTAGGTTAAGTTATGTTAGGTTAGGTTAGGTTAGGTTAGGTTAGGTTAAGTTAGGTTAGGTTAGGTTAGGTTAGGTTAGGTTAGGTTAGGTTAGGTTAGGTTAGGTTAGGTTAGGTTGAGTCAGATTTTATTTGTATAGTTGAATTGATAACACTACTACTACTACTACTACTACTACTACTACTTCTACACACACACACACACACACACACACATACACGCACACACATACTCACTGTACTAGAGAACAAGCCACCCCAGTCTGGATGAGGGCAAGCAGGAGGGGGCGTGGAGGGGGAAGGCCGCGACACCACACAAGCACCTCTGTCAGGTCATAGGTCGCAATGTGTTGCTCCAACGTTGACACATCTAGAGAGAGAGAGAGAGAGAGAGAGAGAGAGAGAGAGAGAGAGAGAGAGAGAGAGAGAGAGAGAGAGAGAGAGAGAGAGAGAGAGAGAGAGAGAGAGAGAGAGAGAGAGAGCGCATCATCATCATCATCTGTTATAAAAGT
>NW_026973666.1:4467500-4482500 GCF_035594125.1 Scylla paramamosain
TATCTCTACCCCAACACCCCAAAAAACATCCTATTTCTTCCCAAAACCCCCCAAAAACACCCTATTTCTTCCTCAAAACACCCAAAAAACACCCTATTTCTCCCCAAAACACCCAAAAAACACCCTATTTCTTCCCCAGACCCCTCCCTTCCTGCACCTCTCCCCTCCCACTGCTACTACAACCATGAAAACAGCCTTGAAAACCCCAATAACTTCCACTACACACACACACACACACACACACACACACACTCACTTGACAAGCCAGTGACCCATAATAGTCTTTGGTAGGTATGCAGATGACTTCCTCTCCCCTCCTGACCCCCTCGATGACCAGCGCTGCACATTGGCTGGCTGAGGTCACTGGGTTGAGGGATGGGAACCTGGTGGAGGGAGGTCATGGGGCAGAAGGAGGAGGAGGAGGAGGAGGAGGAGGAGGAGGAGAAATATTATCATTATGTCTTGTATCTAAATATTACAATTATTATTCATTTATTTATTTATTTTATCATTCCTTAAACAATCTTTCATTAATCTCTCTCTCTCTCTCTCTCTCTCTCTCTCTCTCTCTCTCTCTCTCTCTCTCTCTCTCTCTCTCTCTCTCACACACACATACACATTCTCAAAACAGACAAACCTCTCTCTCTCTCTCTCTCTCTCTCTCTCTCTCACACACACACACACACACATCCTCAAAACACAGACAAACCTCTCTCTCTTTCTCTCTCTCTCTCTCTCTCTCTCTCTGTCACCTGATCCGAGGGCGCTGGGCCAGGCCGGTATCCACGACAAACGGATACACAGACGTCAACTGGATGTTTGGATGCCGTTTCGCGTATCTCAGTTCCTCCGTCAGCCCCTCCATCAGCCCTGGCAGAGAGAGGGAGAGGGGGAAGAGTTAGGGAGGGGGTAGAGAGGACTAGGGAGAACCAGGGAGGGGTTGGGAAGGAGAGAAGAGATAAGGGAGGGAGTCAGTGATGGGTAGGGAGAGGAAGAAAGGCGTTGAGAATGGAAGGAAAGAGTTAGGAGGCGTAGAAATGGGAAAGGAAGAGGGAGGAGGAAGGGAGGAGGGTTGGGAGGGAGAGGAGGGGGTAGGGAGGGGTAGGAAGGAGTGGGAAACACACCCAAACACACTCAAACAGCCCCAAAACACACATAAACACATCCCAAAACACACTCAAAACACACTCAAACACCCCAAAACACACCCAAACACCCTCAAAACACCCCAAAACACACCCAAACACACTCAAAACACCCCAAAACACACTCAAAACACACTCAAACACCCCAAAACACACCCAAACACACTCAAACACCCTCAAAACATCCCAAAACACACTCAAAACACCCCAAAACACACTCAAAACACCCCAAAACACACTCAAAACACCCCAAAACACACCCAAACACCACCAAACCTAACCACCAACCACACCACACACCTCCATTTCACCCTCTCTCTCTCTCTTCTACACCTTCCCAGGCCCTCCCAGACACACCCACACACACCCACACACCTGTTACTCTACCACACCCTCCCACACTCACCTCTGACAGCAAATTTCGTAGCACAATAAGGAGCTAAATTGGAAGTCGCCACCAGCCCTGCAATTGACGACAGGGCGACAATGGTGCCTCTCCCTGCCTCTAGGAAGCTGGGTAGCCACTCCTGCACCAGCTGTGAGGGTGGGGAGAGACAGGAGGGTTAGTGGGAGGGGCTGGGAGGGCCTAGAAGTGGAAGGATATCAGTGGTTTGGGAGTAAAAGGGAATTGAGGTGAGAAATACGAAAGATTGATTGTATGGGAGTGTCTGGGAGTGTTAAAGAGTCATTGAGAGGGGAAGGAAGGGGCTAAGAGAGAGTGAAAGAGAGGAGGAGGTGATAAAAGTGAGAAATGAAGATATGAGATGCTGTAGGAGAGAGAGAGAGAGAGCGTGGGAGGGAATAACAGCGAGAAATCAGGAAAAACGCACACAAACATAAAACAAACATGCAAAAAGGTGATGAAAAAGATAAACACCAATTAAAACGCACCGAATTAATATCAATAATGAAAAAAAAAAAAAAAAAAAAAAACGACAAACAAATAACCTACAAAAAAAACAAAACAAACAAACAAACAAA
Source organism: Scylla paramamosain (assembly GCF_035594125.1). Lineage (NCBI taxonomy): Eukaryota > Metazoa > Arthropoda > Malacostraca > Decapoda > Portunidae > Scylla > Scylla paramamosain. Next base: position 4,469,627 of record NW_026973666.1, read on the forward strand.
CAAACAAACACTGACCCAAAAATGCGCGAAAACGTTGACGCGAAAAACATCGATGACCTCGTCTGCCGTGTGTCGCAGGAATGGCTTGCAGGGCATGATCCCGGCATTGTTGACCAGCACTGTGACCTCACCGACCTCCTGCCTGACCTGCGTGTGCGTTTGGGTTAGGTTAGGTTAAGTTTGGGAAGGTTAGGTTAGGTTAAGTTAGGTTAGGTTAGGTTAGGTTAGGTTAGGTTTGGGTATGTTAGGTTAGGTTAAGTTTGATTAGGTTAAGTTAGGTTAGGTTAAGTTGACTAAATAACATCAATAATAAATAACAAACCAAACAACAAATAAATAACAAAAATCTCAATCAAAAACAATAAATAAATAATAAGTTACGTTAGGTTAGGTTAGGTTAGATCAGGTTAGGTTAGGTTAAGTTTGGTTACGTTAGGTTAGGATAAGTTTGATTAGGTTAAGTTAGGTTAGGTTAAGTTGACTAAATAACATCAACAATACAAATAACGTAAGCAAAACAACAAATAAATAACAAAAATCTCAATAAAAACAATAAATAAATAAATAAACAATACTCTCTCTCTCTCTCACCTTGGCACACACACTTTTCACTTCATCTCTGTTACCAACATCACACTTAAACGCCCACGCAGATCCACCCTCTCTCAGTATGTCCTCCTTTGTGTTCCTGTTTGTTGCCTGCGGAATAATAGCAGTAGTAGTAGTAGTAGTAGTAGTAGTAGTAGTAGTAGTAGTAGTAGTAGTAGTAGTAGTAGTAATAATATACACACAATACATAAAAGGAATTAAGTCTCTCTCTCTCTCTCTCTCTCTCTCTCTCTCTCTCTCTCTCTCTCTCTCTCTCTTACCTCGTTGACGTCCAAACAGACCACTCTTCCACCGAGCCTTGCAAACTGTAGGCTAAGCTCCCTGCCGATGCCGTGTCCTGCCCCTGTCACCTGTAATGAGTCGGGTCAGGTCAGGTCAGGTCAGGTCAGGTTTGGTTATTTTTTTATTTATTTATTTTAACTATGGTTGTCTTTTGTTTTATTACTATTTTTTTTTAGTTATTTGTCTATCAATATTATTTTGCTAATCTGTGTTATTGACGTCATTATTATTATTATTATTATTATTATTATCATTACACAGGTACTTCATCATTTGTCACTAAGTTATTATCATTATTACTGTTATTATCATTATCATTATCACCATTATAAATATTACTAACTAAACACTCACTAAAAATCAATCACTTCTTTCATTACCATCATTATTGCCATTATTATCCTCATCATTATCATTTCTTCACAATTATTACCAACACAATAGCCTACCTAAGTCCAGCCCTCCCAAAACCTAACCTAACCTAACCTACCCAAACCTAACCTAACCTATCTTAACCTAACCTAACCTACCCAAACCTCACCAAACCTATCTTAACCTAATCTAACTTACCCAACACTCACCTAACCTATCTTAACCTAACCTAACCTACCCAAACCTCACCTAACCTATCTTAACCTAACCTAACCTAACCTACCCAAACCTAACCTAACCTTACCAAACCTAACTTAACTTAACTCAACCCTACCCAAACCTTACCTAACCTAACTTAACCTATTCTACGCTAACCCTACCCAAACCTCACCTACCCTACCCTACCCTAACCTACCCAAAACTGCCCACTTAACCTGACGCACCACTCACCAGCACGATTTCCCCCGCCAGTGATGCTAGTGGTGCTGGGCTGATGGTGCGCCACACTGCGGTCAGGGTCAACACCACACACCGCCACAGCAATGCAGCAAAGTCACACAGCAGCAGCACATACTGGTACACGATCATTATAATCTCCAGCATTGTCTGTCGGGAGATTAGGTTAGGTTAGGTTAGGTTAGGTTAGGTTAGGTTAGGTTAAGTTAGGTTAGATTAGGTTAAGTTACGTTAGGTTAGGTTAGGTTAAGTTGGGTTAAGTTAGGTTAGGTTAGGTTAGGTTAAGTTAGGTTAAGTTGGGTTAGGTTAGGTTAAGTTAAGTTAAGTTAGGTTAGGTTAAGTTAAGTTAGGTTAAGTTAGATTAGGTTAGGTTAAGTTAGGTTTGGTTAAAAAGTTAAGTTAGGTTAGGTTAAGTTAGGTTAAGTTAAGTTAGGTTAGGTTAAGTTAGATTAGGTTTGTACAATTTCTCTTTTTGTAGAAGCAACAATAATCCACTACAAAAATAAAAAAGGGTCCACCGAGATGCTGGTCGCCAAACAGAATCCAAAGCAGTGGTAAAAAATTGAAGGATAAGTGTCTTGAAACCTCCCTCTTGACGGAATTCAAGTCACAGGAAGGTGGAAATACAGAAGCAGGCAGGGAGTTCCAGAGTTTACCAGAGAAGGAATGAATGATTGAGAATACTGGTTAACTCTTGCATTAGAGAGGTGGACAGAATAGTGGTGAGAGAAAGAAGAAAGTGTTGTGCAGCGAGGCCGTGGGAGGAGGGGAGGTGAGCAGTTAGCAAGATTATACGAGCAGTTAGCGTGAAAATAGTGGTAAGAGATAACAAATGATTGAGAATACTGGTTAACTCTTGCATTAGAGAGGTGGACAGAATAGTGGTGAGAGAAAGAAGAAAGTGTTGTGCAGCGAGGCCGTGGGAGGAGGGGAGGTGTGCAGTTAACAAGATTAAACGAGCAGTTAGCATGAAAATAGTGGTAAAACAACAAGAGATGCATTACAGTAAGCTTTTGTTGATTCCTGAATGTAATAAATATAAATAAAAGCCCAAAAAAAACAAAATCTATTCATACTTTTTTGTTTTTTTTCTTAACTAACAAATTAATCTACTATTTTAACATGTGACCAGCAAACTTGGCACAATATATTTCTCTATGTCATTTTATTTATTTATTTATTTATTTTATTTATTTTTCTTAAGTTTAGGTCAGGTTAGGGCCACATTTGGTGAGGGAAGGGTTAGGAGTGGTGTAGGGAAGGGTTACTAAGACCAGGTTAGGTTAGGTTTAGTTAAGGTACAGCCCAGAGAACCAAACTCGTCTAATTTAACATATTCATCATTATTTTGTATTCTCAAACTTAATATACATATAAAAAACACAAAAAACACCTTATCAGATTAAATAAATAAACAAAAAAAAAACATACCCAAACATAACAAAAACAGAGAAACAGAACAACAATAATAAAAAAAACAAAAAAAAAACACCTTATCAGATTAAATGAATAAATAAACAAAAAAACATACCCAAACATAACAAAACAGATAAACAAAACAACAATAATCACAAAATAAATAAATAAATAAATAAAATAAATGGACGGGAAAGCGAATTATAGAAATGAAAGTTTAAATTAACATTTTGACTCACCACTCGTTGTTTAGTGCGATGTGAGTGACCTCCTTGGTGTTGCTTCTTGATCTGGTGTGTACCTTGGTGTTATCAGCCTTGTGTTGATCAATGTCGCTCTCTGTCGGAAGATAACGATAATAATAATGACGCGGTTATCACTTGAATGGCCGAATTAGCATGGTTACACATCTCTTCATATTTTCGCTTCTCACTCATTTATTTATGTATTCTAAGCTTCCTTCTTTCAGCTACACCTCCCTGTATATCCTCTCTCGGTATTCTCAGGGTTATATTAGTCACTCCTAGTCTCTGTCGGGAGATAAATGCAAAGAAAAGATCGGGTATCTACTCAACACAGATTTGAGAAAGTTACCGAGAGAATTCCTCTTATCTTCACCTCCCACTCGCTTATTTATCGATTCTAGTCCACGTATTTAATGTTACTTATTCCTGAATGGTGTCTCTAAGCATGCCTGGTCTCATATTACCACCTACTACTGTGAGTCGTGAGTTATTGGCAGGTAAACAACAGGTGGCCACAGATTATCCGTCACTCAGCCTCTCCTCCGGCCTTCCCTACCAGCTGACGGCGGCGGTGGTGGTGGTGGTGACGCCATGTGCTAATGACGTCACTGTAAACAAGGAACATGTGACGCCCGAGTTGCACACACACACACACACACACACACACACACACACACACATACTGCATTAACATCTATACAATGAAAGACAGGGCAACACACACACACACACACACACACACACACACACACACACACACACACAGCATCAACATATACACAAGGAAAGACAGGGCAAAACACACACACACACACACATACTCACACTCACACACGCACACACACAAACTGCATCAACACACACACACACACACACACACACACACACTGCATCAATATATATATATACAGTGAAGAACAGGGCAAAACACACACACACACATACACACACACACTGCATCAATATTAATACAATGAAGAACAGGGCAACACACACACACACACACACACACACACACACACACACACACACACACACCTTTCCATCTCGTCATAGTGGTAATATTTAGTGCTAAGGTAACCCACACGACAAGATATTAACAAATGAACTCTTCCGTGAAATGAAAACCTGCCGGAATTCAACTTTTTAAAAATATAAACAAACTGGTGATCCGGACGTCCGTATATATTAGCCATTATTTACTTTATTTATCGTCACCATAAGTCACCCGTGGCAGTGAATGGAGCCACATGACTATGCTTTCATGTCCGCTGGTCAGACATAACCGTCACTGCCTAGTTTAAGTCTGAGGGAAGGTTTAAGAGGCCTGGGGTGAGCTGCGGCAGGCTGGCCCCTCACACCTCATACCCCCTTTACTTCCCTCACACACATTAATACACTCATTACACACACTCATCCACCTACTGCCACTTACCTGTGCACAAATCACCCCAGTAGTCTGCTCCTCACACAAGAAAAACACTGTAAATTACGATAAATATTGAGAGACAGCAGACTGGCCGGCGCCATGTCCCGGCTGATGACGTCACATATTTACGTAGCTACGTAATGGTATTTCATTTTGAAAATGACCCCTCGAAAAAAAGGAGCTAGGCCGGAATGCTTTATATATTTTGAATTGATAATTAGTTTAATTAATATCTGTAATATCAAAACATTCCAAGCTGTAGGAATAATAAAGAAATTTGAAATGAAAGGTATGAAAAAACATTGGAACTTTGAAATTATAAAAAACAATTATAAAGCCCACAAATTTTACTTTACAGGTATGCAAAACACTTTAAAAAATCTGAAGTATTTTTATAAATAGTTAAAAGTTAATTACAAGCTGAAATAAAAAAAAATCATGAATATAAAACGTATAAAAAGCGACTTTTAACGGGGAAACAAACAACTTTAAAGGCCTCATATCTGTCTCAATACAAATTTAAAACATTTTAGAAATCATAAACAATTTTTAGAAGCCATCAAAACCTATATAGAAGCTTAAATAAAAAAGCTAGTTGGAGAGGGTATGAAAAATACACCAGTAAAACGACCCCTATATGCGCTATAAAACCCTGCAAAGTCAGCATTATCAAGCCTACAGAGGCACGAAAAACACTTAAAAAATAATGAAATATTTTTAGAAACCATAAAAACTTATCTGGAAGCCGAAATAAAAATACTAGGAAAATATATAAAATAGTATTGGCATCACAGGCATCTACATGCATAGCCGTCATGGCGGCCGTGACGTCATCAGTCCAGGACGTTCACCACTCCAGCCTTCGTCAATATTTATCGTAATTTACAGTGTTTTTCTTGTGTGAGGAGCAGACTACTGGGGTGATTTGTGCACAGGTAAGTGGCAGTAGGTGGATGAGTGTGTGTAATGAGTGTATTAATGTGTGTGAGGGAAGTAAAGGGGTATGAGGTGTGAGGGGCCAGCCTGCCGCAGCTCACCCCAGGCCTCTTAAACCTTCCCTCAGACTTAAACTAGGCAGTGACGGTTATGTCTGACCAGCGGACATGAAAGTATAGTCATGTGGCTCCATTCACTGACACGGGTGACATATGGTGACGAGAAATAAAGTAAATAATGGCTAATATATACGGACGTCCGGATCATCAGTTTGTTTATATTTTTAAAAAAGTTGAATTTTGGCGGGTTTTCATTTCACGGAAGAGTTCATTTGTTAATATTTCGTCATGCGGGTTACGTTAAAACTAAATATTACGAGTATGAATAAATAAAAAGCCGAAATAATGTAAAAAAAAAAAAAAATAAATAAAAAATAATGAATACACCGCGTATTGGCAACACTTCCCATGTAAACAAACAGCTGATCACGGGTCGGGAGGGAGACAAGGAGATAAAAATAATAATAATCGAAGGAAATAGAGCAGATAGAAGGACGACAGCAGGCAGAGAGGGGCAGGAGAAGTAGCAAAATCAGGGAAAGGCGTCTTGGTACCAGTAAATAAGGTGAGAGAGCTGAAATAAGGCTGGTAAATAAGACACTTGTTTTCTTGACTTAATATATGATTGAGATGATTTTGTTTTGTATATTAGGTAAGTGTGTGTGCGTGTATATATATATGTGTGTGTGTGTGTGTGTGTGTGTGTGTGTGTGAGAGAGAGAGAGAGGTTGGCATTCAGTCAGTCAGTCAGTCGGTCAGTCAGGCACTAAACCAAGCTGAAATAGTCAATTAATTAACCAGGCAATCAGGCAGGTGGTCATTTAGATATTTAAAACATCTAACCACAAAAAAAAAAACAGTAAAAAAACACGACAAACATCAATAAACACCTTTGATATACGGCACTCATGAAGAACTGGGATCCGGGGCGTGCTGGGCTGTCAGGCACCGGGGGGAGTGACACAGTGGCCAGGTGTGGATACGCTAAGTAAATGTGTAGGGCTGTGAGATGCCAGTTGTACATTTCTATAGACATACTCTCTCTCTCTCTCTCTCTCTCTCTCTCTCTCTCTCTCTCTCTGCAGGCAAGATATGATTAATAACTAAATAAATAGGTTAACAGAGACGATGTAGTTAAGTTAATGTCCGACTCCCTCCCTCCCCTCCCCCCACGACACACGCACACACGCAGATGACACCCCCTCCCCCCCTCATCCCCCAAACACCTCCCCCCCTCACAAGAAATGTCAGAATCTCGCACAAACACACAAAAAACACGAAAAACACAAAAAACACCCAAAAAAATATGAAAACTTACCCAAATGCTTCACTACAAAAAAACAAACAAGGATATACTCGTACACAGAAAACACCAAAAATAATGAAATAAAACAGAACCCTTGCTAAAACACCAGAAAAACACCCAAAACCCAAATAAAACAGGAAAAAAACGAAAAAATGCATTAGAATACCCAAATATTAAACAAACACCAAAAAAACACCGAAACTTCCCCAAAACGCAAAAAAAACACACACAAACCAAAACAATACCAAAAAAACACACATAAATAAATAAGAGAGAAGAACAAACAGAAGAACAAACCAAATATTAAAAAAAACACCACCAAACACACCAAAACACCACATAATCACACAAACCCCAATTAAAACAGAACAAGACACCGAACCACACACCCGAACACCCCCAGGTAGCCTCGGAAACCCCTTAACGCGACTCTCCCCCCCCAGATAACCTAACCCAACCAAACCACGGCCAAATCAACCGAATCAAGACTCAACCAGGACCCTACCAATCAGACGAGGCCCTAACAGCCCAATTAAGACTAGCCGATCAACCTGGCAACTATCAATGGACTCACAGGTTCAATTTGATGGGAAGCTGCTCGGCCTGGTTGACACGGCCTGGCTGGTTGACCGCTTGCCGAGTGATGACATTGCGGTGCCAGTTCAGGAGCTGCCGGACCCTGAACCTGATGCCGCCACGCCCAACCAGACACTGAGACAACAGGAACACAAGTGGGGTGACCTAATGCTTACTAATCTCACTGACGCGCAGGGCCAGAACGCTTCAAACTGAGGGGTTGGTTAGGTTAGGTTAGGTTAGGGTAGGTTAGGGTAGGGTAGGTTAGGTTAGGGTAGGGTAAAGTAGGATAGATTTAGTTTGGGTAGGGTAGGTTAGAATGACCTACCTAGTTGACCTAATGCTTACTAATCTCACTGACGCGCAGGGCCAGAACGCTTCAAACTGAGGGGTTGGTTAGGTTAGGTTAGGTTAGGGTAGGTTAGGTTAGGTTAGGGTAGGTTAGGGTAGGTTAGGTTAGGTTAGGGTAGGGTAAAGTAGGATAGATTTAGTTTGGGTAGGGTAGGTTAGAATGTAAGGGGCAAATTAATGAGTGTGTGTGTGGTTAAGTTAGTTTAGGCTGTAAGAGACTGACTGACTGACTGATTAGTGTTTAGTTGGTTAGGTTAAGTAGAAAAGAATATGTTGATGAGTGTGGTTAGGTTAAGTTAGGTTAGGCTGTTTAGTTGGTTAGGTTAAGTTGAAAAGAATATGTTGATGAGTGTGGTTAGGTTAAGTTAGGTTAGACTGTAAGAGACTGACTGATTAATTGTGTTTAGTTGGTTAGGTTAAGTTAAAAAGAATTTGTTAATGATTGTGTGGTTAGGTTAATTAGGTTAGACTTTATGCGTTTGAGTGACTGGTTGGCAAGGTGGGCAGGTGTTAGGTTAGACTGCAATTAAATGCCTAATTAATCATTTTTACCTGGGCACGCCTTTTTTAAATTACTAACCGCCCCAAACACTGACGAGAAATTTGCAAACCCCATCCTTTTTAATCCTGTTCTTTCTCGTAAGTGCTTATAAAGAGTTCATTAATCCTGGCTAGCTGGGTTACGTTGACTGACCAACTGACTGACTAATATACAGGTTAGGTTTATTTGTATTGTGTGGGTTAGGCTTGTTAGTGACTGACTGACTGAGTGGATGCGTGGTCAGGGTGTGTTTAGGGTAGCTGGTGCCTGACTGACTGGCTGGCTGACTGGCTGGCTGACTGGCTGGCTGGCTGGGTGACTGACTGGCTGGCTGGGTGACTGACTGGCTGGCTGACTGACTGACTGGCTGGGTGACTGACTGACTGACTGGCTGGGTGACTGACTGGCTGATTGGCTGGCTGACTGGCTGACTGGCTGACTGACTGACTGGTGCAGGGATAAACATAACATGAAAAAAAATACACACTCGCTTAACAAAACCTAACCAGACCAAACAAAACACAAACAAAACAGGAGAAACAAACAAACGAACAAACAAACACTCACTTAACCTAACCAAAACAACCAAACAGAAAATGGAACTCCCTAATTTGGGCAAACGCTGCGCTGTGGTGACCTGCAAACAACTGGACTTCCTGCCAATAAGCTGTGCAGGCTGTGGGGGTGATTACTGCAAGGAACACAGCCTGCCTGCCTCCCACCACTGCCCTGCGGAGGAAACGAGGGAGAAGAAGAAGGAAGAAGAGGAGGAGGAAGGGAAAGAGAAGGTTAGCGATGTTTTTAATGTTTTTTTTGTTGTTTTTATAAGTATTTTGAGTTTGTTTTGGTTTTAAAGATGAAGAGGAGGAGGAGAAAAGAGATTAGTGATGTTTTGATACAAGGAAGAAGAGGAAGAGAAGATTATTGATATATTTTTTTAGGGTTTAGAGGAAGAGAAGGAGAAACAAGAAGAAATAAAAATAATAATAACAAACGTATATAATTATGTAATGTAATATAATTTGTAATATAATCTGTCTACTTTTACAGGTACCCATTTCTCGTCACCCCTGCCAGGTGGGGGGCTGCCGAGGGGGGGAGCTGACCCCCATACTGTGCCCCAAGTGTGGAGGGAACTTCTGCCTAGCCCATCGACACCAGGTGAGGAGGAGGAGGAGGAGGAGGAGGAAGAAGAATTAATAGTATAAGATATAAAATTAATGAGAGAGAGAGAGAGAGAGAGAGAGAGAGAGAGAGAGAGAGAGAGAGATTAACTTACGGCATTTCAACCTATCTCTCTATTTATCTATTCCATTTTACTTATTTTTATATATTAACTTGTATACCCCTCCTCCTCCTCCTCCTCCTCCTCCTCCTCCTCCTCCTCCTCCTCCACAGCCTGACCACAACTGCCCAGCCCTCACACAGCCAGACAACAGCAAACAGGTTGAAACAGCAGCGCACATCAAGGGATTGGCTGACAGAATGAGTGTAGGCAAGAAACAGGGAAGGAAATCTGACCAACTAGCTGCCAAGGTTGTTGTTGTTGTTGTTGTTGTTGTTGTTGTTGTTGTTTAAAGGGTGTGATCTTGAATATTCAGCTTTTTTTTTTGTGTTTTTTCAGTGTTTTTTTATTTTATTTTATTTGTGAAGTGTATTAAGTCTCTCTCTCTCTCTCTCTCTCTCTCTCTCTCTCTCTCTCTCTCTCTCTCTCTCTCTCTCTCTCTCTCTCTCTCTCTCAACAGGTCCAGCTCATGAAATTAAAGCAAAAAGCAGTAGGATGCAAATATATACCTCAAGAAAATCGACTTTATCTTCTCATCTTCCTCCCTAAACCCTCCTCCTCCTCCTCCTCCTCCTCCTCCTCCTCCTCCTCCATACCAGTCTTTGTCTCCCAGCACTGGACAATAGGAAGGGCCATAGATGACATTGCTACACTCGCTAAGGTAAGCACAGATAGCTACACTCGCTAAAGTAAGCACAGATAGATATACTCGCTAAATTAAGCGTAAATTTTGTTTGTTTCATGTTGTGTTTGTGTGTTTGTTGGTTATGGAGGAGGAAGAGGAGGAGGAGGAGGAAAGAAGAAGGAGGAAGGGAATGTACTGACACACACAAATAATAAAAGGAAGATAAAAAACAAAGATAATTCTCTCTCTCTCTCTCTCTCTCTCTCTCTCTCTCTCTCTCTCTCTCTCTCTCTCTCTCTCTCTCTCTCTCTCTCTCTCTCTCTAAACAGCTGGAGAACAAGAACAACATCCTAGGGGCCTCCAAGTTACGCCTCTTTCACCTAGGTAGTGGCTCGCTGATCGGCCCCACTGACCAGACCCTTGCAGACGCGCTGGGGGACACACTGTTTAACGGGCAGAGTGTGGTTATGGAATATGTAGAGGAAGGTACGATGCGTCTTGTGAATTGTGCTGAGTATAGGGTGTGATGTGGTGGTGTGGTGGTGGTGGTGGTGGTGGTGGTGGTGGTGGTGGTGGTGTGTGAGGATGTTTTAGTCTTTTTTTTTTATTATTTTTATTGTTTTTGTAATGTTTCTCTCTCTCTCTCTCTCTCTCTCTCTCTCTCTCTCTCTCTCTCTCTCTCTCTCTCTCTCTCTCACGTACTATTGTAATAAAAAAATAAAATGTTAAACTATTTTTTATGTATTAATGTCCTGAAACTACTACTACTACTATAACTACTACTACACATACACACTTCCTCTCTCTCTCTCTCTCTCTCTCTCTCTCTCTCTCTCTCTCTCTCTCTCTCTCTCAGGGAAAGAAATAGTTTTAATATTCGCCTTGGCTCGTGTGGGCGGGAGCGAAGTGGGCGGGGTGGGCGGGGCACAGGCGCGGTGGGGGAAATGGAGTTACTCTCTCTCTCTCTCTCTCTCTCTCTCTCTCTCTCTCTCTCTCTCTGAATGTTGTTGTTGTTACGTGTGCGTGTGTGTGTGTGTGTGTGTTCTTTCTTTATCTCTTATCATTATTATCAAGTTCTGAATTATCGTCTTTAATAATAATAATAATAATAACAATAACTATTTTTTATTTACCGTATATGGAGGAAAGGAAGGAAGGAAGAAAGAGGAGCTAAGGAAGAAAGGAAGGAAGGAAGGAATAAGAAGAGAAGAAATAGCAAGAAAACATGATAGAAAAAAAAATATATATAAAATAAATAAAAATAACTATTTATTATTCTACACTAACACCAAACACTTCCATCACCCTCTTGAATAAATAAAGCAGGAAAAGAAACAGAGAAAATAAAGAAATATATCAACACACACACACACATACACACACACACCAGTACACCAATCAACAAAACACACACAAATATTCGCATAAATACCAAACTTGATAGATTAATGGAAGAGTCTTGTTGTCACGTGAGCCAGGTACCGCGGCGGGGTGACCGAGTACCGCCTTTGTGTCTGCAATGATGTTTACGAATAAAAAAAAACGTATATACTTATTTGCTAAAGCTTTCTGGAATATGTACGAGTTTATAAAGATGTTATTTGTAATTTTTTGGGTTAATTTCGTTGTTATTTACTGTTTCTTTGGGTGAAATTGAAGTTCGTTAGGTAATCTCGACATTTTGAAGCATTATCTGTGAATCTTCTTGTTGCAGATGAGAAATTCCATTAAATTTTACGAGAGAGAGAGAGAGAGAGAGAGAGAGAGAGAGAGAGAGAGAGAGAGAGAGAGAGAGAGAGAGAGAGAGAGAGAGAGAGAGAGAGAGAGAGAGACGGAAGACGAGAAATAGTAAATAAATGAAGAGAAAGAAGAAAGAAGGTGAATTTTAAATACCATGAATATAATATTGTCATGAAAAAAAATAAATAAACAAATAAATAAATAGAAACCTTGATTGGCTGAAAGAAGGAGAAGGAGGAGAGAAGAGGAAGAGGAAGAGGAAGAGGAAGAAGAAGAGGAAAAGCAGCAATATATGATAAACAGTAAACTAGGAGAAAGAGAAGAACGAAAAGAAAAAAAAGAAGAAAAGAAAGAAGAAAAGAAAAAAAAACAAGAAATAGATTAAATTAGTAAAGATAACAAGAAGAAGAAGAAGAACAAGAACAAGAAGAACAACATCAAAAAGAAGATTAAGCTAATGAAATAAAGAAGAAGAAGAAAGAATAACAAGAAGAAGAACAACAAAAACAAGAAGACTAAATTAGTAAAATAAAAAAGAAGAAGAGGAAGAAGGAAGAAAGAAAGAAAGAAAGACTTAGTAAAATAAAAACAAGAAGAAGAAAGGATAAGAAGAACAACAAAAAGGAAGATTAAGTCAGTAAAATAA
>NW_026973666.1:4502500-4505000 GCF_035594125.1 Scylla paramamosain
AAGTGGAAGGAATATCACGGGCGGCGGGTATGGGCGTGAGAAAGGGCGTGGCTGAGCGTGGGCGTGGGAACCAGAGCAGGCGTGGCGGAGGGTCAGGCTTTAGGTCGAGGATAAATGGGGTTGAGAGAGGTGAAGACGGGCCGCTTATCTTTCTTGTTCCCCCCTGGCGCGCGTGTGTGTGTGTGCGTGTGTGCGTGTGTAGGGTGGGTGGGTGTAGGTGTGTAGGTGTAGGATGGATGGGTGTAGGTGTGCAGGTGTAGAGTGAGTGAGTAGGTGAGTGAGAGAGGAATATAATATTCAATACCTCTCTCCTCGACCGATCAGTGAGGTTAAACAACAGGGCGTATGGTTTGTTCCTGGATGGGTGACCTGTGTTGATGAGTGTGAGGGTACTGGCGTGTGTGTGTATGTGCGTGTGTGTGCGTGTGTGTGTGTGTCTGTAGTGACGCGTGTCCTGCCCACAGCGGAGAGTTCCACCTCGGGTACACGCGTGAGTCGCTGTCCGGGGTGTCGTGGTACCAGCTGGTGCACCCAGACCATCTGCAGGAGGCGCAGGCCAAGCACCGCCTCAGTGAGTATTGGTCGCCGTGTGTGTGTGTGTGTGTGTGTGTGTGTGTGTGTGTGTGTGTGTGTGTGTGTGTGTGTGTGAATAAGTGCAGTGCCCGCCGCTGCCTCGCCTGTGTGTTGTGCCTCCCTGTGCTGTGTCCTGCCCCGCTTGTCCTGTGCTGTCCTGCCCCGCCCCACACATGTAGTCTGCTCTCCTCCCACACACCTGTGCAGCCCCGTGCCACACACCTGCCCCGCCTCGCACCTCGCTGTCTGCGCCGCGGCACCCTTACTGGGGCACGCCGGGCTGTTGTGTCCCTGCTAATGTGTTTGTTGTGTGTTCCAGTCACCACCAGCGAGCAGGACCGCGCGTGCATCCTGCTGGTTCGCCTGCAGGCCGCGGGCGGCACGTGGCGCTGGGTGCACTGCGTCCTGCAGGTGAAGGACGGCGCCGACTCCACCCACACGCAAGCCGCAGCAGGCGGCGGCGGCGGCGGCGTGGCCGGCGGGGGCGGCGGCGGCGGGAGCGGCCAGACGCAGCAGACACAGACCCAGCAGACGCAGCAGGCGCAGCAGACGCAGCAGACGCAGCAGCAGCAGCAGCAGCAGCCGGTGATCGTGGCCACCAACCAGGTGGTGGGGGAGCGCGAGGCCGCGGTGCTGCGCGCCAACTCGTGGCTCTACCACTACTACACCGTGCACTCCAAGCTGCAGTACGGCCTCGCCTACGACGCCGCAGCCGCCGCCGCCGCCGCCGCCGCCGCCCACCGCGTGCACGCCTACTACCCGCCCGTCGTCACCTACCAGGTGGGTGGGGTGCCTGGCGCGGGGGGCGGGGGGAGGGATGGGCGTGACCTAGAGGGGGCGGCGCCCCGCACCACCTTGAGCTTTGCCAGTACTAACACAGCGCCTCCCGCAGGGCGACGCCGCCGCGCCCTACGTGGCCAACGCCTCCCTGCCGCGGCCCTCCTACCCGCAGCCCTACGCCGCCACGCCCGCCGCAGCGCCACACCCGCTGTCCTCCGCGTACGCCGCGGCGCAGCTGCAGCACTACCACCACCACCACCACCACCACCACCACTACTCGCCGCGCCAGCAGCAGCAGCAGCAGCAGCAGCACCAGCAGCAGCACCACCAGCACCACCACCACCACCACCCACAGACGCAGGCGCCGGGCGGCCTGGACTACCCGCGGGACGGAGCCCCCGCCTGGGGCTGCCCCGACGCGCCCGCACACACGCACGCCCACGCCGCCGCCCTCGCGCCCGCGCCCGCGCACCGCCCGGGCAAAAAGGGCGCCTCGCCCCTCGCCTCGCCGCGCCGTTCGCCGCCTACGCCCGTGGCGGCGGCAGTGGCCGAGGGCAGTGGCGGCAGTGGCAGCGGCGGCGTGGCGGTGGCGGCGCCCGTGGCGGTGCGGGCAGCGTCCCGCGGGACGCACAAGGGCGCGGCGTCCCCGGAGCCGCGAGCCGAGGCGCCCTGGAAGGCGTCGCCCACGCAGGAGGTGCCAGAGTACCCGGAGTTCTCTTACGTCACGCCGCCCTACCCCGCCGCCGCCACACCCACGCCCGCGCACACGCCCACGCCCACCAAGCTGCACGCCTTCACCTTCGACGCCGCGCACGACCACCACGTGCCCGCGGGCCCGCACGACGCCTGGTACTCCCACACCTTCGTCAGGTAGCCTGCCCGCCGCCACCACCGCTACCACACCACACCACATCACACCACGACATACCACGACCCACCACACCACGACACCACACCACGCCACACCACACCACGACACACCACACCACGCCACACCACACCCCAATACACAAAAACTGTCACACGTCTGCTTGTGTGTGTGTGTGTGTGTGTGTGTGTGTGTGTGTGTGTGTGTGTGTGTGTGTGTGTGTCTGCATTATTAGTGTTACTGAAGCTAATGTTTTTCTGTACATAGATGAAACCATTG
>NW_026973666.1:4520000-4522500 GCF_035594125.1 Scylla paramamosain
TCTATCTATCCATCTATCTATCTATCTATCTATCTACCTATCTATTTATCAACAATTTCTCAGAAAGATGTATTCCCCCAATGACGTCACTGCAATATTTAACACTTCCTGATGATGTCACTGTCTGTGTGTGTGTGTGTGTGTGTGTGTGTGTGTGTGTACATCTTTTCATCACCAGCTGCAATACACTTCAAGGAAAAATTTGTTTCTTTTTTTCTTTTTTCTTTTTTTTTCTTTTCGTGTTTTTTTTTTTTTTCCTTCTTATTCATAAAAGTTTTGGGAATTTAGTTTATTTTTAGCTCCAAGTAAGTTCATCATTATTTCCTTTCAAGGTTTAAGTTCAGATATGACTAATTGTGGGTAAAGAAAGGTGTGTGTCTCTCTCTCTCTCTCTCTCTCTCTCTCTCTCTCTCTCTCTCTCTCTCTCTCTCTCTCTCTCTCTCTCTCTCTCTCTGGTAATTTGTATACTAGCTGTTTATCCTCCTCCTCCTTGTCTTCCTCCTCCTCCTCCTCCTCCTCCTCCTCCTCCTTCTCCTCCTCCTCCTCCTCCTCCTCCTTCTCTTCCTTCCAATATTCTTGTTTATGTTATTTTAAGTGTAGTATTAAATTAAAGTATAAGTGGCCTTGGTTTGTAAGTGTACTATTAAAAAGACATTATTATTTAAGTAGATTTAAAAGTTTTTTTCTTAAGTTTAACGTGAATTTAAGTGTAGTAGTGGTTTAAGTAAATGAATTTGGTGTTAAGTGATAAATGTTAAGTGTTTATAAGTAGAATAGTGTGTCTAGTATTAGTATTATAAATATTCAGTGTTTATAAGTGTATTAATAAGACTGTAAGTTGTTAAAAGTGTAGTTAAGTTCAGTAATGTTAAGTTTTAAGTGTTTTTAAGTAGAAAAGTGTGTTTAGTATCAATATTCTGCATTTATAAGTGTACTACTAAGACTGTCAGTTGATATAAGTGTAGCTAAGTTTAATTATAAGTGTTTTTTTAAGTACAACAGCGTGTAAAGTGTAAGAATCTCCATTTATAAGTATTTAAGTACAGTTATAAATTTTCTAAGTGTGTAAGTAATCTTCGTTTATAAATTATTTAAGTGTAGTTATGGTTTTTCTAAGTGTTCTCTAAGCTAACTTAAGTGAATCAATGCATTTAAGTATAAGTATTTCTCTTTTATAAGTGTACTATCAAAAATACAAGTTTATTTAAGCAGCAACAAGATATTTATAAGTGCAGGCAAAGTTCAAGATGTCATAAGTGATTGATAAGTAACTGTCAAGTGTTTTATAAGTGCGCTATGTTAAGTGTAGCAGTATTTTAAGTATAAGTACATCAGTGTCGTGTTTTAAGTGCCCCCTGTTAAGTGCAGAGTGTTAAGTGTTAAGTACGTAAGTGTGGTAGTACTAATTGTAAGTAGATAGGTGCCTTGTTAAGTGTACAAGGTGTGTTAATGTAAGTTTATAAGTGTCACATGCCCTTAAGTGTATTCCTTTAAGTGTGGTAGTGTTAAGTGTATGTGTATCTGTGTCACGTGTTTGTAAGTGCGCTTCTTCAAGTGTGGTAGTGATATAAGTGTGTTAAGTGTCTCATGCTAAGTGTGGTAGTGATATAAGTGTGTTAAGTGGGTCATGCTAAGTGTGGTAGTGATATAAGTGTGTTAAGTGTGTCATTCTTAAGTATAGTAGTGATATAAGTGTGTTAAGTGTCTCATGCTAAGTGTGGTAGTGATATAAGTGTGTTAAGTGGGTCATGCTAAGTGTGGTAGTGATATAAGTGTGATAAGTGAGGAATTCTTAAATGTGGTAGTGATATAAGTGTGTTAAGTATGTGCAGGGAGCCATGTTAAGTTTAGCAGTGTGTTTGAGTGTAAGTATTTAAGTGTGGTGTATTCTGAGAGGGTCATCTTAAGTGTGGTAGTGATTTAAGTGTGTTAAGTGCGGTGTGTTCTACTTAACGAGCAGGGAAGACTACAGTGGACGTTATCTGAGCGTTAATTAGGCAGCTTACCTGGATAACAGATAGCCGGCACAGGTAGGGGAGAGGGAGAGGGAGAGGGAGAGAGAGGGAGAGGGAGAGAGAGGGAGAGTAAAGTGAACAAACTGCGAGGAGAAGTGACCGCTCCCACGCCATCACTGACCTCCGTCCTCATCCAAACACCTGCACTGGCCACGGCTTCCGCTCACTTTAACACCCTCTGCACCCTTCCCCACACCCCCCACCCACACCCCGTTCCTAACACACATACCTACACCCTTCCTACACCCTCACACCAAGTTACAAGCACCGGGGTTACTTAGAAGTTAGTGAAAAGTGCGTTTAAGTTGGAGGGTGTGAATTCAGCGGAGACCAAAAGACCAGGGTGAAGTGGTGATTATCTAAAACACAGATTTCAGATGGAATCATAACACTAAGTTTATCACCCTCTACACCCTTCCCTAGGCACCCTAACTACACCCTGCTCCTAACACACATAGCTACACTCTTCCTACACCCTCACACCG
>NW_026973666.1:4537500-4540000 GCF_035594125.1 Scylla paramamosain
TACCAAAAAATTTCTTTCCCTTTGCCTAAAACTTCTAATTTTTCATCTTTTCCCTTAAAAAACACTTAAATC
Source organism: Scylla paramamosain (assembly GCF_035594125.1). Classification (NCBI taxonomy): domain Eukaryota; kingdom Metazoa; phylum Arthropoda; class Malacostraca; order Decapoda; family Portunidae; genus Scylla; species Scylla paramamosain. Next base: position 4,537,573 of record NW_026973666.1, read on the forward strand.
TTTCACTTTTTCCTTTAAAACACCAAAAAATCTGCATCTTTTTCTTTATTTTCCCTAAAACACCGAAGATTTACCTAAAACACCTAAAATTTTCTTCTTTACCCTTATTTTAATCAAAACGCCAAAACATTTCCCTTAAAATACCCTAAAATGTTGTTCGTTTTGCTTCTTTTCCCTTAAAACCCCAAAATTTCCCTAAAAACCACCAAAAAATTATTCTTTATCCTTCGTTGTCCCTAAAAACACGTAAATTTGTTCATATTTTCCTTTTTTTCCCTTAAAACCCCCAAAAATTATTCTTTATCCTTCGTTGTCCCTAAAAACACGTAAATTTGTTTATATTTTCCTTCTTTTCCCAAAAAACACCAAAACCATCCATTTTCTCCCTTATTCTCACTTGTCACCCTTAACCTTCCTACCTTCACCTTAAATTCCCTTAAATGTTATTCTCTCCTCGTTAACACTTAAAAAAACACAGATCATCAATTTAAACCCTTAATTCTTAGAAACCCCTAAAAAAAACATCAATTTTCCCTTTTTCATTGTAAAAACTCACCCTTTTGCCCTTAAACCCTAAAATTAGCACCCTTTTCACTTAAACCACCCTTAAACCAGAATAGCCCCTTAAATTCAAGAATCCCTAATCCATTTTACCCTAAACCTTCACAGCAGACCCTAAAAACCCTTAAGATTTGAACCTTTCCTTTAAATCACAAGCGTAACCCTAAAAAAGCCCTAATTTTAGACCCTTAAACTTCCCTCACATCCTAAACACATCCATGAGAAAGAGCGAGAGAGACCCCTTTGAGACCCCTTTTCTTTCAAAACCACGCCCACTGCCAAGCCCCAGCCAATGAGAGCGCGGAGATGAGACCCTGGGAGCCAATGAGGGAGAGGGAAGGCATACCCAGGAGGCGGGGTTTAGGAATATAGGGGCAGGGAAGGAGAGGAAAGATCAGTGTGTGTCTAGCTCGTGGTGTAGAAGCAAACATATTTTCAAAGCTCTTTTCTCCCAACAAGTCACGCTGTCCTTGTGCCGCGCGAGCCTCTGATGGCAAGAGTTCTGTTAGACACTCGCATGACTGACTGACTACCTAGCTAACTGGCTGTCTGTTTGTCTACCTGGCTGTCTGGCTGTCTGGCTGTCTGGCTGTCTGGCTGGCTGGCTGGCTGTCTGGCTGTCTGGCTGTCTGGCTGCCTTCACTCACGTATTCTGATTGTGTTTTGTCACTCATTCAGATGCAGGAGATTATTCAAATGTGCAGGTAAGTGTGTGTGTGTGTGTGTGTGTGTGTGTGTGTGTGTGTGTGTGTGTGTGTGTGTGTGTGTGTGTGTGTGTGTGTGTGTGTGTGTGTGTGTGTGTGTGTGTGTGTGTGTGTGTGTGTGTGTGTGTGTTTATTTTATTTAGATTCTGTTTAGATGCCGTTTTCTTTTTCATTTCTCTTCTTCTTCTTCTTTTCTTATTTATTTAGTTTTTTTTGGGGGGAGTTATTTATTTATCTATTTATTTGTTTATTTGTTTATTTATTTATCACAAGTGTTTTTTCTGCCTTTCTTTTTAAGTAGTGTTCCTTTTCATTTATCTATTTATTTATTTGTTTATTTATTTGTTTGTTTGTCAAGTCTGAATATCTTGGTGTTTTTTTCATATATATATTTTTTTTAAGTTATCTAAGGTTTTCATTACTTCTTTTTTCCTTTTATATATTTCCTCTATTATTTTCTTCATCTATGTTTATATACTTTCCATAACCCTTTACTTTTCCACAATTTCATTCTATATTTTCCTACGTTTTCTAACAATCATCTTTTCAACTTATTCATTTCCTTCTATAAAAAATATTTCCTAAGAATTTTTGTTCCCTTCTCTGAGTATTCCAACTATTTAATCCTTTATTTCCATCTATTATAGTCTATTTGTGTTCAATGATGCCTAAATATTTGTCTAACTTCATCAATCTTCCCTATACAATTTTCTATCTAATCTTATAATCTAATAATCTAATCTACATAATTTTCTATCCATCTCATATTTTAATCTGGCAAAATCATTCAATTTCTTCTATATAATCTTTCAATTGTAATCTATGACGTCTAATTATTTGTCTAACTTCATTATTTTCTTCTATATAGTCTTCTGTTTATCGTATGTGTCTAAATCTATCAAACTCCTTCATTTTCTTTTGTATAACCTTCACTGACGTCTAAATATTTGCCTAAGTTCATTATTTTCTCCTATATAGTCTTTTGTTTATCTTATGTGTCAAACTCCTTTATTTTCTCCTATATAACCTTTCCTTTGTGTTCTTTTGTGTTCTTTAATGCCTAAACTCTTCACTAACTTCACAATTCTCTATTTTAATCCTGTATTTATGAGATCTTGTTTAAATCTTCACCCAATTCACACCATCTGTTCCTGGGAGTAAGT
>NW_026973666.1:4555000-4557500 GCF_035594125.1 Scylla paramamosain
GAGAGAGAGAGAGAGAGAGAGAGAGAGAAATGGGTATGTTCTTGATGGATTTTTAAACGTTCTCTCTCTCTCTCTCTCTCTCTCTCTCTCTCTCTGTGTGTGTGTGTGTGTGTGTGTGTGTGTGTGTGTAAAAATCCACACACGCACACACACACACACACACACGCATACACACACATACACACCTAATGATCTAGACTAGGGAGAGAGAGAGAGAGAGAGAGAGAGAGAGAGAGAGAGAGAGAGAGAGAGAGAGAGAGAGAGAGAGAGAGAGAGAGAGAGAGAGAGAGAGAGAGAGAGAGAGAGAGAGAGAGGGAGAGGTATTCCTGTCAAAGAGAATGACTAGTAAGAATTATAATAACAAGCAAATGAGAGTAAAAAGAGAAAAGTCAACGGAGAGAGAGAGAGAGAGAGAGAGAGAGAGAGAGAGAGAGAGAGAGAGAGAGAGAGAGAGAGAGAGAGAGAGAGAGAGAGAGAGAGAGAGAGAGAGAGAGAGAGACCTCCTCCTATCACCTGTCTCTTTCTTTACTTATCAGTCTTTGTCACCTCCTCCTCCTCCTCCTCCTCCTCTTCCTCCTCCTCCTCCTCCTCCTCCTCCTCCTCTTCCTCCTCCTCCTCCTCCTCCTCCTCCTCCTCCTCTTCATCTTCCTCTTCCTGACAATCTTGACCCATTTCCTCTTACCTCTTTACACCTGTTACCTCCTCTTCCTCTTCCTCTTCCTCCTCCTCCTCCTCCTCCTCTTCCTCATTATTATTATTATTATTATTATTATTATTGTCGATTGAAATTTATTACCAGAGAGAGAGAGAGAGAGAGAGAGAGAGAGAGAGAGAGAGAGAGAGAGAGAGAGAGAGAGAGAGAGAGAGGTGTTAAGTCCTTACAAGTGTCCCTCCCCCTCCTCCTCCTCCTCCTCCTCCTCCTCCTCCTCCTTCTTCTCCTCATTGTCTCCGCTCCTTCGACCGTCACGCCTCAAAAGGGAAGAGGAGGAGGAGGAGGAGGAGGAGGAGGAGGAGGAGGAGGAGGAGGAGGAGGAGGAGAAGGAGAAAAAGAAGGAAAAGGAAAGGAACAAAAAATAAATAAAAGCAAAAATATGACACTTAAAAACAAAAACAACAAGAATAAAGAGGAGGAGGAGGAGGAGAAGGAGGAGGAGGAGGAGGAGAAGAAGAAGAAGAAGAAGAAGAAGATTTTGCACCCTCATTCCATTCCTTACATATTTTTTACACTCTATCTCTCTCTCACAACTCCCTCCCCACACACACACTCTCTCACCCTTCCCTCTCTCTCTCTCTCCCAGCAGCTTTGACGGCACCAAGTCCACCAAAGGCGCCTCCAAAATGCGGAGGGACATGATTAACGCGGAGATATGTCAGCTAAGGGACCTCCTACCGCTGCCGCCCTCCACACGCCAGCGTCTGTCCCAGCTGCAACTCATGGCCCTCGTCTGCGTCTACGTCAGGAAAAGCAACTATTTCCAGCAAGGTGAGGGGCGGGAATGGCCAGGGAAGGGGAGGGAAGGGGAGGAAAGAGGAGGAAAAAGGAGGGAAGATTTGGTGAGGTAGGTTTGGTTAGGTCTGGTTTGGAGGAGGAGGAGGAGGAGAGGAGAAGAGGGGAGAGGAGAGGAGGGGAGGGGAGGGTAAAGTTTGGTTGGGTTAGGTTAGGTCAGGTTAGATTAGAATAGGTTTAGGTTAGGTCAGATCAAATTAAGTTAGGTTAGAATAAGTTTAGATTAGGTCAGGTTAAGTTAGGTTAGGTTAGGTTAGGTTAGGTTAGGTTAGGTTAGGTTAGGTCAGGTTAGGTTAGGTTAGGTTAGGTTAGGTTAGGTTAGGTTAGGTCAGGTTAGGTTAGGTTAGGTTAGGTTAGGTTAGGTTAGGTTAGGTTAGGTTAGGTCAGGTTAGGTTAGGTTAGGTTAGGTTAGGTTAGGTTTGGTTAGGTTACGTTAGGTTAGGTTAGGTTTGGTTAGGTTAGGTTAGGTTAGGTTAGGTTAGGTTAGGTTAGGTTAAGTTAGGTTAGGTTAGGTTAGGTTAGGTTAGGTTAGGTTTGGTTAGGTTAGGTTAGGTTAGGTTAGGTTAGGTTAGGTTACGTTAGGTTAGGTTAGGTTAGGTTTGGTTAGGTTAGGTTAGGTTAGGTTAGGTTAGGTTAGGTTAGGTTAGGTTAGGTTAGAATAAGTTTAGGTCAGGTTAGGTTAGGTTAGGTTAGGTTAGGTTAGGTTAGGTTAGGTTAGGTTAGGTTAGGTTAGAATAAGTTTAGGTCAGGTTAAGTTAGATTACTGAAAAAAAAAACTATGTAAACTGAAATAACTGACCTGACGGAGTTAGGACTGACAGGCTCATCCACTCATTCATCCACTGTATTCCTCCACTCAATAGACACACTGCCCTGTATTCAGTATACGTGTTAATACATAGTCTGTTTATTCATGATTTTTTTTTCTATTTTTCTAACTTTTTTCTTTATTTTTTTCAGTTTTTAAGGAACAAGAACAGAATCTCAGTCCGA
>NW_026973666.1:4562500-4565000 GCF_035594125.1 Scylla paramamosain
GGAGGGGTGAGGGGCGCGCCGTGACTCTTCTCTCCCCCCAGACGGACGCCGCGGCTGCGCCCTACCTGCCCTCCACGGCGCTCGCCAGCGGCGCGGGCCACCTGCACGCCGCCACGCCCGCCGCGGCGCCGCACCCGCTGTCCTCCGCGTACGCCGCGGCGCAGCTGCAGCACTACCACCACCACCACCACCACCACCACCACTACTCACCGCGCCAGCAGCAGCAGCAGCAGCAGCACCAGCAGCAGCACCACCAGCAGCACCACCACCACCACCCACAGACGCAGGCGCCGGGCGGCCTGGACTACCCGCGGGACGGAGCCCCCGCCTGGGGCTGCCCCGACGCGCCCGCACACACCCACGCCCACGCCGCCGCCCTAGCACCCGCGCCCGCACACCGCCCGGGCAAGAAGGGGGCCTCGCCCCTCGCCTCGCCGCGCCGTTCGCCGCCCACGCCCGTGGCGGCGGCAGTGGCGGAGGGCGGCGGCGGCGTGGCGGTGGCGGCGCCCGTGGCGGTGCGGGCAGCGTCCCGCGGGACGCACAAGGGCGCGGCGTCCCCGGAGCCGCGAGCCGAGGCTCCTTGGAAGGCGTCGCCCACGCAGGAGGTGCCAGAGTACCCGGAGTTCTCCTACGTCACGCCGCCCTACCCCGCCGCTGCCACGCCCACGCCCGCGCACACGCCCACGCCCACCAAGCTGCACGCCTTCACCTTCGACGCCGCACACGACGCCCTGGGCCGCGACCAGCGCGTGCCCTCCCTGGAGGCGGGGGAGCTGCCCCCATGGACCACAGACCTCTCCCCCCACCGCGTCGCCCCCTGGCTGCCCGCCCTCGACGACCCCCCCGCCCCCTCAGACCCCTGCACCCCGCGGCGCTGTGAGCCTGAGCGTGTGTGCTTGTGTATAAGTGTGTGTGTGTGTGTGTGTGTGTGTGTGTGTGTGTGTGTGTGTGTGTGTGTGTGTGTGTGTGTGTGTGTGCGTGAGCCACGGACGCCTGTGTCGCGCACACAGGCGTCTCGTCGGCCACGGCAGGAGACGAGGAGAGAAACCCCACCAAGCCCCCCACCCACCCCGCCCTCCCTCCCACCAGGCCTCGCCTCCCCACCACCAGCAGCAGCAGCAGCAGCAGCAGCAGCAGCAGCAGCAGCAGCAGAAGTAGCGTGGCGGGCGTGGGGCGGGCTGCCTGTACAGACCCTTAGGCTGATAGACACCCTGATAGATACACTAGACCCAGAGAGAGAGAGAGAGAGAGAGAGAGAGAGAGAGAGAGAGAGAGAGAGAGAGAGAGAGAGAGAGAGAGAGAGAGAGTATATAGTGTACTACAACAATGTGCAATGTTTACAATGAGAGTTATATATATAAATACAAAATATATATCATTTTATTTACATAATTATCTCGTGTTTTATTTTTCCTTTTTTTCTTTATTTCCCTTCTAATTTACCTCTGTCTCTCTCTCTCTCTCTCTCTCTCTCTCTCTCTCTCTCTCTCTCTCTCTCTCTCTCTCTCTCTCTCTCTCTCTCTCTCTCTCTCTTGTGGAGCTGACAGAAAAGACATGAGGAGGAGAGGAAGAAGAGGAGGAAGAGAACGAGGGACTGAATAAGGAAGGAAAGAAACTGAAGAAAGAGGAGGAGGAGGAGGAGGAGGAGAAGGAAGGAGGAGGAGGAGGAGGAGGAGGAGGAGGAGGAGGAGGAGGAGGAGGAGGAGGAGGAGGAGGCATCATTACGTGAGGATGAATTAGTCACACTCCGTAAAGAAAAAGAGAAAGAAAGAAAGAGAGAAAGAGAGAAAGAAAGAAATAAAGAAAGAAAGAAAAGAAAAGGAAAAAGAAAAAATGAAGAAAAAAAATGAATGGAAAAAAAAACTCGCTTAATCGAATTTCAATAATTTAAAGTCCTGTTCTGCTTTCCTTCCTTTTATCCGGATTTCCTCGCTTATTCGGAACCAGTTACCGATTACCCGAACTCCTCTCATCGCACCGGACTCGTGATTCGCTTATCCGGACTGACAATGAATCGCTTCTCGGTTATCCGGATTCTGTTTCACTTATCCGGATTTTTTCGTCTTTTGTATCCGAAAATATTGTCTTCTTTTACATTTTTAACCGGATTTTTTTATATTGTTGTTACTACTACTACTATTACTACTACTGCTACTACCACCACCACCACCACAACCAACACAACATTGCACCGGACTCGTGATTCGCTTATCCGGACTGACAATGAATCGCTTCTCGGTTATCCGGATTCTGTTTCATTTATCCGATCTTTGTATCCGAAAATATTGTCTTTATTACATTTTCAACCGGATTTCTTTAATTATTGCTGTTACTACTACTACTACTACTACTACTACTACTACTACTACTACCACCACCACCACCACCACCACCGTAATATAAACAAACCCCACTCCCTCTCTCTAACCCCCCACCCTCACCCCCCCCCCCCCAAAAACCTAACTGTTCCCATACTTAACAAAAACTAGTCTTGTGTCAC
>NW_026973666.1:4570000-4612500 GCF_035594125.1 Scylla paramamosain
ACATTGATTTTCTAAACAATAACAATAACAATAATAATAATAATAATAATAATAATAATAATAATAACAATAATAATAATAATAATGATAATAATAAATAATAACAATAATAATAATAATAATAATAACAATAAATAGAAGTGTTTTTTTACCTTAATGCAAATAAAAATATGACAAAAAGAGGAGGAGGAGGAGGAGGAGGAGGAGGAGGAGGAGGAGGAGGAGGAGGAGGAGGAGGAGGTTATGGGGAGGAGGAGGAGGAGGAGGAGGAGTGGGCAAGAGTTTCCTGCAAGTGCACCAATAACGTCTGTTGAGAGAAAAAAATGTATTAGAGAGAGAGAGAGAGAGAGAGAGAGAGAGAGAGAGAGAGAGAGAGAGAGAGAGAGAGAGAGAGAGAGAGAGAGAGAGAGAGAGAGAGAGAGAGAGAGAGAGAGAGAGAGAGAGAGAGAGAGAGAGAGAGAGAGAGAGAGAGAGAGAGAGAGAGAGAGAGAGAGAGAGAGAGAGAGAGTTTTAAAATTTACCTAGATTATATTAAGTCAAACATTCTCTACTACTACTACTACTACTACTACTACTACTACTACTACTACTACTACTATTTCTACCCCCATTACTTCAAACAAAACAAAACTACTAACCCACACACACACACACACACACACACACACACACACACACACTCCCAGCCCGTCCCAGACCCTCCCAGACACCCTCCCAGCCCCTCACCTTCTGCGCCAGGCTGTGAAGTCGATTGCAGAGGTCCACCGCGGCGTTCAGACACTCGGACAGACACTGGGGGGCCACCTGACCACTCCTCTGCACCATTAAGGCTATCTGACCCCCTGCGTGCTTCGGTATCATTCCTATTGTAAGCTGATTATTGTCTGACACCTCCTCTTCCTCTCTGCGCGGGTCCAGGTAGAGCACGTCGCCTCGGAACAGCTGAGAGAGATGGAGAGGGGATGTGAGAGGGAGTGGGTGTCTTGGTGGTGTTTGCAGTGTTTGTGTGTCTTGTAAGGACAGACATACACGCACACAGTAACATGCCTAAAATTCTTAATCCTTCCACACACACACACACACACACACACACATAAACCTACCCTGTCTAAACACACAAACACACACACACACACATTATTATTATCATTTTACTAACCACAACAGAATCCACACACACACACACACACACACACACACACACCCTACCCAGACACTCTTCCCTCCCTAGCATACCCACCCACACACCCCCAGACACCCTTAGACCCCCTTAGACACCCCCAGACACCCCCAGACACTCACCACAGAGGCGCCAACCACCAGGTCATACACATCAATGTTAGCATGACACAAGGCTAACCCTGCTGCAGTGATGCATGCCCCCAGGAGTGACCCGTCGTCCTCTATAACCGTCACATACACATCAATTAGTGACTTCGGAAACTTCTCCTGGTAATGGGGAAAGAAAGGGGGTGTTAGTGACCAGGTGATGGGCAAGGCGTTGTTTACGTCTAAAGGGAGAAAGGGGTAGAAGGGATATTTCAGGTTGGTGATGGGGTAAAGGGAATGTTTTGGTGTTTGGTGATGGGAAAAAGAATAATTTGTGTTTAGTGATGGGAGGAGGAGGAAATGAAGGGATATTTGGAGTTTGGTGATGGGAAAGAAGTAATTTGTGTTTAGTGATGGGAGGAGGAAAAAAAAGGAAATATTTGGGTGTTTGGTGATGGGAAAAAGAATAATTTGTGTTTAGTGATGGGAGAAGGAGGAAAAAAAGGAATATTTCAGTTTTGTGATGGGAAAGAAGTAATTTTTGTTTAGTGATGGGAGAAGGAGGAAAAAAGGAAATATTTGGGTGTTTGGTGATGGGGAAAAAGAATAATTTGTGTTTAGTGATAGGGAGAAAGAGGAAAAAAAGGAATATTTCAGTTTTGTGATGGGAAAAAGGAAATATTTGAGTGTCTGGTGATAGTGGTGATAGGAAAAAAGTCACATGGAAATAAAAAAAGTAATAAAAAACAGAAAATGAGGCAGAAACACAAAAAAAATATATAAATAAACAAAAAAAAACAGCAAAGCAAGACAAAAACAAGACAGAACCGAAAAATAAACAAATAAACAAGGAAAAAAACAAAAAACAACAAAAAACATGAGAGAGAGAGAGAGAGAGAGAGAGAGAGAGAGAGAGAGAGAGAGAGAGAGAGAGAGAGAGAGAGAGAGAGAGAGAGAGAGAGAACCAAAATAAATTAACATAGACAGATAAACAACACACACACACACACACACACACACACACACACACACACACACACACACACACACACCAGGACAATGACAGATTCCAGCGCATCCTTCAACTGCCGGCTCATCTCCTGCTGTCTTGTGTCCGGCTGGGGGGGGAGGCGCACCGGGGCAGAAAAGGGAGCCATTTTCACCGCACACAGCACCTGAGGGGGAGTAGTAGTAGTAGTAGTAGTAGTAGTAGTAGTAGTAGTAGTAGTAGTAGTAGTAGTAGTAGTAGTAGTAGTAGTAGTAGGGATCTGATGGATGAAATGATTACAATAAATATATCTTAGGTTACTAGTTTATTAATAATCAGACTAGACACACACACACACACACACACACACAGCCCCATCAGCCCCTCCTACACCCAAACAGGAGATAAGCCCATCCTAGCTGACCACACATTTAAAAAACAACACAAAAAACAAGAAACAAAATTAATAACAAGAAAATAGCAAAAACACACATACACACATACACACAGATCCCACCAGCTCCTCCCCTCACACACACACACACACACACACGCACACATACTCACCTGCCCTGACATCTTGAAATCCTGTCCTCTCTGTACATCCTTAGGTCCATACACTCCACAACACACCTTAGTGTTGCCAACCTCCAGGTACGATGAACCCTTGGCTTGTGTTATCATGCCCACACTCATAACTGCAGGGAGAGTCAAGGGAGATGTGAGGGAGAGTGAGGGAGAGTGGAAGAGAGGGAGAGAGAGTGAGGGAGAGTGGAAGAGAGGGAGAGAAGGTGAGTAAGATGAGGAAATGGGAGTTTGTAAGGTTCATTAATGGGAAGATTGAGAGATGGAGAGGAATGGTTGGAATAGAATGATAATTGGAAGAGGTAGGTGGTGGTGGTGGTGGTGGTGGTGGTGGTGGTGGAAGATGGAAATAGAAGGAAAAAAAGGTGAAAATATGGAAAATTGAGAAAATAATAAATGCTAAAAAAATGACAGGAAATGATAGAAATAGAAAAAAATAATTAAAAAACAAAAATAAATAGTAATAAAAAAAGGAAATTAGAGAAAAAAATACAAAGAAAACAAAAAAACAAAGAAAATAAAACAAAAAACGAAAAATTACAGTATTAAAAAATTGAAAAACAAAAAAAAAAACAAAGAAAATAAAAAAAAAGTAATAAAAAAAGAGAAACAAAAAAACACAAAGAAAATTATAAAAAAAATAAAAATAAAAAATAAAAACAAAAAAAACAAAACAAAGAACGGGAAAAACAAAAAACAAAAAAATCACACCAAAAAAAAAACAAAAAAACAAAATAAATAAATAAATAACACAAAATAAACAGAAAATTTATACATCCTTTCACAACCACGAACACCCAAACCCCCCCCTCACACACACACACACACACACACACACACACACATCACCTACACAGCTTGCGAGGATCCTGTGGTGAACGTCCATCCCACCGCAGCCCATCTTCTCTCAGGAAAGCACGAGGCACCTGTGGCCGCAGAAGATCATGACACACACTCTTCTCCGGCCCAAGAACCCGGCGTGTGTCTCTACTGCCCATGCTGCAGGAGTAGTAGTAGTAGTAGTAGTAGTAGTAGTAGTAGTAGTAGTAGTAGTAGTAGTAGTAGTAGTAGTAGTAGTAGCAGTATACAAGGTTAAGTAATTTGTAAAGGCTGATGGGTCTGTAATTTGTGAAGTAGACAGGTAATTAAATAGATAATTTGTACAGGTAATTTGTAGAGGTAGGTAATCTATGTAACCTTTCATTATCAGTGGTAATTAGCGCATATTTTGATTACTTATGCTAACCCTGCCTACTGGTGACCTTCATTATCATTATTTTTGAGTTTCAGCATTTATCTCCATTCAAAACGATAAAATCTTACTTCTAACACTTAAATACAGTCTCTCACCTTATTTAACGCCACTAACACGTGTTTCTCTGCTGTTACTACTACTTCTACTCCTCCTTGGCTACTGGTGACCCTCTGGCTGCCTTATTTCAACACTTAAATACAAATAAACGAATAAAATAAAAACTACTGATTTCTACCGATCTTGACAAACATGGCTACAATTTCTTTCCTCTATTTATCTCATTTATATCACCCCGCCACCTCCACTACTGCTGCTACTACTGCTACTACCACTGCTCCACCCTCCCCGTCAGTCCAGCAGGTGATACTAACACTTAACAAACAATTATAGATGAAAAACGCCGGGTCTCTTCACGGCTGGGTCTGTTTGTTGTTGTTCACGCACACGCGCACACACACACACACATGGCGGGTCTCGTCCAGTCTTCACCTCGGGACGGTTTCACTATTTTTCATTATTTTGTTGTTAATTTTGGTTCTTTTTTGTGTTTTTTAAAGTTCGTTTTTGTTATTTTTATTTTCTTTATTGTTTTTTCTCCTCTAATTCTTATTACTAGAGTTTAGGGAAAATGACATAAATATATTATAAAAATGGCTAATTTCATCTGAACTGGACATGTAATCAATATATATAAGTTCAAATATGGTTATTTTCATATGAACTAAGTTTAAACGATACAGGATCTCTCTGAACCCTGACACACGCACATTACCTGTCACGGCGGTCAGTCAGTGTCCGCCGATTTTTTTTTTTTTTTTTTCTAAGTTTTACCGACTGCAAAAGTATATACAAACTATTCACGTAACCAAAAAGAAAGTAAATTTATTTATTGAAGACCGTTCCTTTAGGCTATAAAAATACATTTAACGGTATTATTACTATTATTTCTTCCTATTTGCTACTTACTCCAGTGACACCAGTTCGTCAAGCTTTTTCATAAACCAAAACTTTTCTAGCTTGTCTAAATTTGCTAGTCTTCCATCTTCACCTATTTTCCCCGTGGCTACCTTTGCTTTCACCCCACCCCCTCCCTTACATCCTATCAATATTACTTTTTCATTTATTTTCTCACTTGCATCCAGAAGACAGCCTTGCAGCCTTCAAGAGGGAGGTTTCAAGACACTTATTCCTCAATTTTTGACCACTGCTTTGACCCTTTTATGGGACTGCCAATTCAGTGGGCATTTTTTTTTATTAGATTTTTGTTGCCCTTGGCCAGTGTCACTCCTACATAAAGAATAAAAAAAATAAATAAATTCCCAGCTTTTCTCTCGTCAGACAAAATTAAATCTTTCGTTTCTCTCTCTCTCTGTCCGTCTCGGGGCGCAATAAAAGAAGCGTTACACAAAAATGGTTTTATTCATACATTTACAGCCTTGAAATATATTAAAAATAAAAACAATAGAAAAAAAAGTAAAATATGTTTTTTTTTTAGTTTTGTAGTTGTGTAGAATACCTCCGGGCTACAGCGATTGTCTGTACACCACGAACGAATTCTCAATATACATTTATATATATTTTTTTAGTACTTGTGGGGCAAAATCACAAGCCATTTTTCATTTTTTTTGTATAAATATTTTCAGATTAGGTGGCAACACTGGACAAGAGGAGGAACAGGAACAGGAGGAGGGGGAGGAGGAGGAGGAGGAGGAAGAGGAGGAGGAGGAGCAGGAAGAGAAAATGGAGATAAAAATATTGGCGGTTACTATAACTGTGAGGTCAGGTAAGGTCACGCAGCAAGATGCTCCTGAGGTCGTGTCATCCATCCCTCGACCTTCAGTACACCGTGCCGTTCACTGTATGCTGATGCTGATGATGTTGCTGCTGGTTATAGTGGTGTTGGTGGTGCTGGTTGTGGTGGTGGTGGTGGTCGCGGCGTCCCTGTCCCACCTCAGTAGGGTTGATGCCTCGTCTGCTGCCTCCCACGCTGGGTCTTCCCGTCATAACCTTGCCCGCCACCTGGTAAGGGCCAACACCGCCATAAATAATGAGTCTCAGTACTAAATATAAGCGCCACTTCCCTTCCCTCTGCTTAAAATACGACACAAACACCTACGTATGTCTGTCTGGTCTATCCCTCCCTGTGGTTCATCATTAAAGCAAAACTAAATGATTATTCGCCACTTCCCTTCCCTCTGCTTAAAATACGACACAATCACCTAAGTACGTCTGTCTGGTCTATCCCTCCCTGTGGTTCATCATTACAGCAAAACTAAATGATTTTTCGCCACTTCCCTTCCCTCTGCTTAAAATACGACACAATCACCTAAGTACGTCTGTCTGGTCTATCCCTCCCTGTGGTTCATCATTAAAGCAAAACTAAATGATTTTTCGCCACTTCCCTTCCCTCTGCTTAAAATACGACACAAACACCTACGTATGTCTGTCTGGTCTATCCCTCCCTGTGGTTCATCATTAAAGCAAAACTAAATGATTTTTCGCCACTTCCCTTCCCTCTGCTTAAAATACGACACAATCACCTACGTATGTCTGTCTGGTCTATCCCTCCCTGTGGTTCAACATTAAAGCAAAACTAAATGATTATTCGCCACTTCCCTTCCCTCTGCTTAAAATACAACACAATCACCTACGTATGTCTGTCTGTCTGGTCTATCCCTCCCTGTGGTTCATCATTACAGCAAAACTAAATGATTTTTCGCCACTTCCCTTTCCTCTGTGCTTAAAATACGAATGACACCTACTTGTCTCTCCCTATCTTCATTATTACAGCAAAACAAACTGATTTTTCCCCATTTCTCTTCCCTCTGTGCTTGAAATACGACAAACACCTGCTTCTGTCTGTCTGTCCCTCCTGTGGTTCATTATTACAGCAAAATAAATCATTTTTTCCGCCATTTCCCTCTCGTTAGCCCTTAAAACACATACCTAGTTGTCTCTTCCTTAATGTTACAGCAAAACAAACTGATTTTTTCGCCACTCTCTTTGCCTTTGTGCTTAAAATACGACACAAACATGTACTTCTGTCTCTTCCTCCTTTGGTTCATTATTACGGTGAAATAAATTACTTTTCTCGCCACTTCCCTCTCGTTAACGCTTAAAACACACACCTACAGCTCTCTCTCCTTCCTTTGGTTCATTATTACGGCAAAACAAATGATTTTTCTTGCCACTTGCCTCTCGTTAACGCTTAAAACACACCTACATCTATCTCTCCCTCCTTTGGTTCATTATTACGGCAAAACAAGTGATTTTTCCCACTATTTCCCTCTCATTAGTCCTTAAATACACATATTTCCGCCTCTCCTTTGGTTCACATTAAATTAAGACTATTATTCCTTCAACATTTGGTTAAAAACATTCCTGTCGTCTCTCCCTCTTATTGGTCCTTGAACTAAAACACGCTATTTAACTGGCTCCCTGTTTCTCCCTCCCAGCAACAACAGACTCAGAGACACTTATAATTTTCCTATCAACACTTCAATATGCATACTGGACTTTCGCCATCTTTAATTAATATTCAACAAGCATCACTAATTAATGTTTTCTCTTCCTCGTCCACCTTTGAAGTTAAAAATTACAATAAATATCTAATAACTTACTCTTACTTTCTCTCTTAATAATCTTCACAACAACAACCACTGCCAAAACAGCAAATTATTTTACTTTTTCATGTGAGACCAATACACACAAGGTAATTTATAAAAAAAAGCCACTTAAGATAAATAAATCTGAATACCTTAGATATACATAAATTAAAATGTCTCTCTCTTATCACTATGCATTAAAAAAACAGTAAAAACTCCCACACACACACAAAGAATATATATAAATAACAAGCATATCAGCCTAGCCTCCCAGCCATTATTATTAGGATTTCTGCTCATCTCACTGTCCCTCCCTTCATGTCTACACCACAAGGAACACTGCAAAAACACACCTTGAAGTTCTACCATTACTTGAAGTCCGGTCTGTTCACATCACATTAACTTTAGAAGCTAGAGGAAAAAGGAAGAACAGTTTGTGTTTGTCTAACCCTCCTACCACCTCCACCACCTGCCTGCCTGTTCGCTCCCTCACACAAGACACAAACCGCCACTATGATGCAAAATGGTGTTTGGCAGTACAGTGATTCGTGGTGTGTGTGTGTGTGTGTGTGTGTGTGTACAAACATCATCTGGTTCAACTTTTTTTCAAGGATATGTTAACAATCAGACATACTACAGTTTATCAAATATTACTTATTAACTGAATAATATCAAATCACGTTTTAGAATTAACATGTTCCAAGCTTACTAAAAATTATACTGTTCATCTTACAACGCACACAATTCCTTAAGCATTTTCTCCAAAGTGATGACAATGCTACAAATTCAACTTATCCCCTGAGCTGTCAAACTTAAACTTCATCAGTGCATTACTTCACCGCTAAGTCAAAACAGGGAGAAAAATTAACACTACTTTACTGCCAAGACCCCAAACCTTTACCAGGAACACAAATATAATCTGATTAGCAAACCCCTGAAGTGCTCCTGCCTTGCCAAAGCCCACCACCCCTTCACACCACCAGCAGCCAGCCAGCCAGCCAGCCAGCCAGTCAGCCAGCCAGGACACGCCACCAGCTCACCCACCACTGAATCCCATGACCTTCATCACATCTAAAACTGACCTTCACATCTTTTATAAATCTTTCTGGGCTTCTTTGTGGCCGGCCATCATCGCGCCTGTTTCCTGTCCCCCTTATGCACACCACCCAGCCTTTGCCCTGCCCACAACAAGAGCAGAGTAAGTGCAAGCAAACCAAATGATAAATAATGAAAAAGAAGATAAATCCAGCAATAAATAAATAAAAAAAATTTGCAGTATCCAAAGCTTTTTTTTTTTTTAAGAAGTCTGGCAGTACGTGAATTAGATGCAATATGGAAAAGTTTTGAGCGAAGGCGTAATTTTTTTTTTCTTTCCTTCTTTTTTTTCATGATGCTGCGTCTCAATGTTACTACAAAATGTGGTCGCTGTGTTACCAAACCAAGCTACATACCACAGAGAGAGAGACAGACAGAGACAGAGACAGAGAGAGAGAGAGAGAGAGAGAGAGAGAGAGAGAGAGAGAGAGAGAGAGAGAGAGAGAGAGAAATTATTACCATACAGGAGGCTAATGAAGGTACACACACAGAGAAAAGAAGGAAAATAACAGGAAATTAAGAAAATGAGACTATTTACTAGTGAGAAGAGGTAACAGGGAAGAAGACAAAAACAAGATAAATTAAGAGACAAAAAAAAAGAAAAGAAATGAAGACAAAACAAATGGAGGAGATAATAAAGAAAATAGAACAAAGAACAGGCACACAAGACGACGATAAAAGGAGAGAAAGGGAAGAAAATACAACAGAAAACGGTCACAGAAACGGAAGACAAATGAAAAGAGAAAGAAAAGAACAAGATGAAGAATTAAAGAATGAAAAAAGACAAAAAAAAAAAAAGAAGAAAGTAGGAAATGGGGAAACAAACCAAAAAGATACACCAGACAAGAATGAAGAGAAGTAAATAAAACAGAACAAACCAAGAAATAAATGAAGAACAGGAGAAAAAAAACACACAAACAAAGGGGAACACAAAGAAGAAACAAGCCAAAAAAAAATACAGAAACCAGGAAATAAAAAAATAAAATAAAAACAAGAATGAAAAAACACAAAACACAGAAACCAGAAGAACTACAAAACAAACACACGTACAGACACACAAACACACCGAAAGACAGACAGACAAGGCACAAACAGGAAGAGAAACAGTAGCAGTAATAAATTCAAAGCCTCTACCACCACCACCACCACCACCACCACAACCCTGACACTTACCATAGCTTCCATAACCGCCACCGTAGCCATAGTAATCGTTGCTGTAACCCCCATAGCCTCCATACCCACCATAACCATTGTAGCCGTAATCGTAACCACCTGCAAGAGGGACAGGGCGTTAGGGAGACAGGCCAGGGGTAGTTAAGAGGCACCAGGGGTAGTTAGAGGGGTGGTTACGAGAGACAGGGATGTGAGAAAGTGGTAAGCTGGATAGTAATAGGCTGTTATATTATCAATCTTTCTTTAGGTATCCACAATCACTCACCATATCCACCTTGCCCATAGCTTCCATAGCCACCCTGGTTCCACGCGCTGCTCCACCCTCGGCCCCTGCCCCGCACGGCCGCCCCTCGTGCCCCTCGGATGGCGCCTCGCATGCCGCCTCGCATCATCCCCATTGCGTCGGGCTTGGGCGTCGCCTTCTTGACGTCCACCTCGTGCCCGTTGATCTTCTGCTTGGGGGTCTTCAGCAGCTCAGTCACCACTGCCTCCTGCTCAAAGGTGATGAAGCAGAAGCCCTTGCGCTGGTTCTTCTGCTTGTCGAAGGGCAGCTCAACCTCCACGATGCTGCCAAATTTCCCGAAGTAGTTCTTGATGTCGTCGTCGGACAGGTCTGGCTTGAGGCCGCCCACGAAGATCTTGCCGTGACGCGCCTTCGCCTTCTTCGGGTCGACTTTCTTGCCGTTGATGACGTGGTTCGGCTCGTTGATCACCTGCGGGAACGACAGTGTGACTTGTTTGGGCTGGGATGCCTTTGGTGTTGTGTTGTGTCGTGTTGTCAATGGAATACTGGGTTGTGAAATGGTTTCTTTGGGTATTACGTGGTCTGAGTCAAAGCGTACTGGGAAACACTCAAATCTAGTCCTGTATTAAACCATTCGTGTGTGTTGGTGAGTGTGTTTACGTACATCAGTTTGTGTGTGTGTGTGTTTGGCTATTTATGATTAAGTGTGCTTGTGTGTGTTTACCTAAGTCAGTCAGTCAGTCAGTCAGTCAGCCAGTCTCTCTCTCTCTCACCTTGTCAATGGCCTCTATACAGCTGAAGACAATGAAGGCAAAACCTCTAGACCGGCCAGTATTCGGGTCAGTCTTTACGTTGATGCTTTCGATCTCCCCAAACTTGCTGAAGTGTTCCCTCAGCTCCTCTGTGGGTGAGAGAGAACAGGTGAGTGTGCTGGTGGTGGCGGGCGAGGCAGGGGGTGTCTGCTTGTGCCTCAGTAGTGGACTGTCTTCTCGGTACCTCAGAAGCAGAACTGATTGGGTTTTATCATCATTTTATATTTAGGGAATGTATATGACTTGTGTGTGTGTGTGTGCCTCCCTCCCTCTCTCTCTCTCTCTTAGTTAATATATATATAGCTACTTTGAAAGACTTGCATCTCTTAAATTACTTGGTATTTTAGTGATCTCCCCTCACCAACACCACCAACCACTCTAAGACCACAACACCTTACACACCCCAGCTGAGGTCCCACAGACTTACTCACCACAGCTTCACACAACACCCAGCCGTCTCCAGCACTTCAATACCTCACTAACACTCCCTCCTACTATCACCAACACCACAACAGCTCATTAATAAGACTAGAATACCCATTTTTAAGTTTTCAAGCTGATATCACTCACAAACAGCTTCCCTAACACCACCACAAAGCTTAATCACCTCACTAACTAGACCCACCTTTCTGACACCCCCAATCTTCCTGTACCACACCACAAAGCTCTCACCTCACTAATTAGAGAACCCAGCACCCCAAAAAAGGCACCCAACAATACCACACTTCCTCCAAACACCCCCCAATGCTCTAACTTGCTAACTTAAGCACCTACCCACCCCAACACCCCGATAGTCTCCCCAACAAGAGAAAACGACTTACTTTCCTGTGTCTCCCAGCTGAGGCCGCCCACAAACAACTTCCTGCAACAGAGAATGGGGCGGGTGAGAATGGGGGCAAGGCAGCAGGGTCGTGGCAGCAGCGGCAGCAGACTGTATGAGGTGCTGGCTGACTGACTGACTGACTGACTCAACACTTACTGGCTTGAAAATGACTTACAAAAACAACAATAACAGTACTTTACCTTTTCTTTTTTTGTTTTTTTTGGTTTGGGTAAAATTTTTGACACCTTAATGTTGACTTTGTTATTACTGAAAGGCGAGTGGCTGAGGTGGAAATGGCCCGAGGACTTTCTCCTCGCAACACAGGCGAGGAGAAAGGACTCGGCCGAGGAGAGAGTGGAGAGAAGGTGACACCAACATTCCGACAACAAGACAACCGCGCCGAATCACCTGCGTGTTTTACCGGAAGGAGGAGGAGGAACGGCAGCAGCAAATGAATGCGTACAAACAAAAACAAACAAAAACAAAAAACATAATTGTTGTATAAATGATTCAAAACAGCAACAAATTTCTGTACTGTGAAAAATATTGATAAATGTTTTACCATTACACTAACACTCTTCTGAAAAGTGCAGGGAGACCGGTGACTCCCAGAAACGTGATCCAAAACATACAGTAGCAGCAATAACACTCGGAGCACACCAACAGTCACTAGAACAGGGCAAAATATAATACAGAAAAAAGAACAGGTAAGACTCTTTAATGACGCTTGGAATGACAAATAAACACCTCAGCAAGTGCTTTGCAGCGGCAACCAAGACACTGTGTCTGTGTGTGTCTGTGTGTGTGTACGTGTGTGTGTGTATACTTTTAAAAGCTTATGTCTTACAAATTTGTGCATGGCATTTTTTTTGTGAAAGGCAACAGTTGTGTTGGACACCAATTGTTGTACAGTTTGAAGTGTTGCAGTGCGTGGACACAATACTTGAGACAATCTTGTGTTGTGTTGTGTTGTGTGTGCAGGACTGACTTGGGAGAAAAAAAAAAAGTTTCACAGGGCAAAAATAAAGGCAATAATAATAATAATGATAATAGTGATAATAAAACTGCAATAAGTGATATGACTGTAATAATCATAATAATGATGATGATAGTAGCACTGACAGTAGTAATAGTAATACCAAGAGTATAACTAGTAAAAGTAGTAATAGTAGTAATAGTGGTAGTAGTAGTAGTAGTAGTAATGACCTGTGACCCACTAGTACAACAGAGGATAGAATAAATACCCTTGTCAGGAAGCAGCAACAGGCTACTAGTACTGGGGGAGGAGGGGCGGGGGACACACACACAGTGAGTCCTCCCGCAGAAGGTGCCCACCTGCCTGGGAAGCAAAACAGCCGCAGTTAGTGGGGGTCGCCGGCCACCAACCACCGCAGGCACCGCCGGGCAGCCCTCCGGTGCCGCAGGGCAGGGGTGTGCCGGGCCGCTCCCTCTCTCTTTATGTCATCCTGTGGTGCTGCGGCCGGGTCAGGTCGGGTCGGGGCGCCGTGCTGCCGAGGGATGCGCGACTCTCGGCCGCCGCTGCTGCTGCTCATCTGGTTCTGTACGTGGGCGGCTCGAGGCTCAAGCAAGGCAAAGGTTGGGGCGCGCACGGACGAGTCTGATCCGGACTTTTGGACAGTGACTGGCTGATTTATGCATCCTAGGTGGCGGCGCCTCTGCCGCGGTGCAGGACTGGTGACGTTAGTGGTGCCGCCGCGCCGCCTCGCGTGGCAGACTCTCAGTTTACGTATTTGACTGGTGAACAATCAAACGTTTACTTCAAATTCTCAAATCTGAGCAGTAATGTGACTGGTGAACAATCAATTTTTGATTCCTTGACAAGTGAGAGGAGAGGAGAGGCGAGTGAGGTGCCCCCGTGCAACACACCTTGCCCCTGACTGGACTCGTTACTGGACCGGCACAAAGCAATTCTTCAACTCAAAGGACTAATGATTCCGTCACGGGGCGGCTCGGCCGCGCCTGGCCGGCTGGAGCTGGCAAAGTCTGATTCCTGGAGTAGAACAATGTCTGTCTGTCTGACCGGCAGACGGGCGCGCTCACAGTTTGGCCGAGTGACGCGGCCGGGCCGTTCTTTTCTGAGGCGCGGCGTCACACGCTGGAGAGAGGAAGACCGAGCGTTACTGTGCTGCCTCACACTGCACTGCTTAACATACAAAGGCTGCACACACACACACATCTGACTCTAGTAGTGCTCTCACTTCCTCAAGCTGTGAGGCCATGAAAACCTGTGCATCTCAACAAATTAGGTTTTGTTTTGGCTCTTTTTGGTCAAATGAGGTAAATTTCAAGTGTGCAGCAACTGGTGGAGTGAAGAAGTTTGCTTTAAACTTTTGAGTCTTCTGTCATGGCTTCAATTTCAAGTTTGGACCAAATGCACTGAGCAAACTTTATAACTTTTGAAGGTTATGGAAATGTTGGGACATGTGGCCGAACTTCTTGCAACACAAAACAATCAAGGAATGCTGAGGAAAATAATATACATTGACACAAGACATAACAGCAAACCAAGAAACAGTGACTTTCAAATGAAGGTGTTTCTTTTACAGAGTGACAAGCTGCAATGACAGCAACTCCTTCTACAACTGGCTTAACATTTAAACTGTGACGCTGCTGAAACTCAAAGTGGGTTAGCAACACAGCATTAATGAACACAGCACAACACAACAACAACCTGCCTAGTGTGCCCAGTATAGTGCTTTAATCATCAGACAGGGAGAAGGGTGGGCGCCTACAGCCAAATAAATGATCTTCAAAGTCTTTCTCAAAACTTTAATTATTTACACTAGAAAAAATATCTAGAGAGAGAGAGAGAGAGAGAGAGAGAGAGAGAGAGACATACAAACCAACTTGCGTATATTAATGTTTCAAGTTACACAGATTAAAAGTCACTGAATATATTGTAATACTAATATTAATGGTAGTAGTAATAGTAGTAGTAGTAGTAGTAGTTATAAATTTTACTGTATACCGTTTGTTCAATAGATTCACATTAATTAAGCACAGCAACAGTAAATAGATAGATAAACAAATAAAATATAAGTTTAAAAAATGATTGAATGGCAGAGGAAACAACATGAGGGGGCAAAATAATGTAATGAGAGGAAATTTGAGATGTAATTTGACGCAACGTGGAATTTCCTTCACAACCTCGAGGCGGAGAGAGAGAGAGAGAGAGAGAGAGAGAGAGAGAGAGAGAGAGAGAGAGAGAGAGAGAGAGAGAGAGAGAGAGAGAGAGAGAGAGAGAGAGAGAGAGAGAGAGAGAGAGAGAGAGAGAGAGACGGCAGATGAAAAAAAGCAAAAATTTATCATTACAACTACTTATGAAAAAAAAAAATTGAATAAAATAAAAAAGAACGATAATACAAATAAAAGAGAGAGAGAGAGAGAGAGAGAGAGAGAGAGAGAGAGAGAGAGAGAGAGAGAGAGAGAGAGAGAGAGAGAGAGAGAGAGAGAGAGAGAGAGAGAGAGAGAAGCGCGCGACGTAAAAATAATCAATCCTTAGTACACGTGGCAACACCGCGACGGCCATTTTGGGTTGAACGACCTAGAAGCGGAAAGGAGACAAAAGTTTGTGAAAATTATCAAATATCCCAATAAATACAAGAAGGATGACGCGCGTGGGTGTGTGGGCGTGTGACCGAAGGGCGTGCAGTCACCAGGAGGAGGAGAAAGCGAGAGAAGCAGGCATGATGCAGGAGATAACACACGATAAAGAGAGCACGCCCACCGCATGGTCCTCAAACATATTCTAGTATTTTGCCCTCCCACGCCCGAATGACAAAGTGGACAGGGGTCTTAGGGGTCAGAGGTGAAAGGTTACGTGTATATCTCTTATTTGACGCCATAAAACTTGGCTTAGCTAAAGGAAATAAGGTAGAAACGAGTAAAATATAACGTCACTAATATTTCACCCCTTTATGCTCGACTAGCGGAAAAGAAGAAAAGAACCTAATTTTTATCTGAAACCGCAAAATATTGTATAGTTTTCATAAATAAAGATGAAATAAATAAAAAAAAAAATCACCACACATCATTTTTGACACCAATTGAAAAAAGAAAAAGAAAAAACGGTTTGTTCATCGTCACGCCACAAACCTTGACTGAACTAGCAAACACACACTAACACAGCCAAAATTTACGTTACAGGCAATATCTTCGTTATCCAGCAACACAAAGGCTGCCCCGGGGTTAAGCCAGTACAGAAAATGAACACGCGAGGCACCCAGTTAATCCGAATCGTACACTTCCAATACTAACTCGAAAACAAAGGCAAACATTACATAAAACTTGGAATAAAAGGCTTCTTGGTAGAGTTAAGTACCGGGAGCTCTGGTTAACAAGTACACACCCTTTATTTACACGCTTAAGTTGATAAATAAATAATAAACACTAAATTTTACCACTAAACACAGTTACACTTGATACTGAACAAAAAGAATCATATCCAAGAGGAATTTAACAGAACACGCTAAATAAACTGAAAATTCTTAATCAAATAACGAATTCCGGGTCAAACAGCCAAAAATCACCTTAAATCTAATAGAAAAAAGCCGCCAAAATTGACACCCTTGTGATTCTTAACACAGAAAACACACGGTGATTTAATTTATTCTTAATTTAAACACCAAGTACGATTAAACAGCAAAAAACACAAATTCTAGCCGAAAAAAAGCGGTAAAACAGCAGCAACACACCCCAGTGAATCTTACCACAAAAAAAAACACGCTTACCTAACAAAAATAGCCATTAAAACACCAATATACAAAAAAAAAAAAAAAAACTAAAAAAACCTAAGCGATGAATATTAACTTAAAACACGTAATATTATCACCTTAATTAATCAGGCACCAAAAACCACGCTGATCTAACCCACACCCTTGATAAAACACCGGGGAACGCCACCAAACGCGCTTAAACTTAAAAATAGACTGATATTCTCAAGTACCTGTCATCATCTCTTCCTGGAGCATCTGCCGCCCCGCTGTCTTTCTTCCCATCTTCTGTTAAAACCATTCCCTCGCCGTTCTCCATGCCGTTGCCTTGGAAATCACCTCCAGAACAGTCCTCGGTGAAGTCCTGCCCTTCCATCTCCTGGTCGGCCATGTTTTGTGGGTTAAACGTCGAAAAATCGGTGAAATATGGGAGCTTCGAGCGGCACGTGTCTCCCCTTCGGCGTCTGGCAGCTGAGAGAGTTTTTGGCGGGGTCTCGGTCTGGCTGTAAGGCGGTAAGGACTCGTTTTGAATTGCTTCTCTGCCGCTCAGCCAATTGGAAGGCAGAACGGGATGCCGGTACCCAATCAGGTGGTAGGGTGAGATACCGGCAGCCAATCAGAGCGTAGCAAGCCTCGCCGCCCGGAAATCATGAGTCAGTGTTAGCTAGTCGATGAGCCTCCACTCCACCATGCGCATGCGTACTTGACTTATTTTTTTCCCGGGAATTTTATTTTGAGCAATACTATGAATTAAATAATCATAAATACAGATACCTTACACATTATACATTTGTTAAAATACTCCTGGTGCTTTTATTTATATTCTAAGCATAGCTACATTATTTCCAGAAGTGAGTGTGAGTAGTGAACGCGATAATTTTTTTCCGTTAAATTACGTAATACAACGAGAAAGATAATTATTATTTCCACGTGTTGTATTACCATGTATTACTATATCTGATGTATTCTTGATCATGTATACGTGGCTAGAATTAATTGCTATATGAATTACCTCTCTCTGATACACTTCTGCGTCGCATCTTCACTACAACCAAAAAGGCTCTATATTCTTTATTTTCAGATTTCTAAGGGTGTTTTCACGGTTCTAATGACAGATTAACAACATTTATACATAATGAATAGAGGAAGCACTCTTGGGAACTCGGCTAGTCATCTCTGTGGCCTTTGAAAATCGTTGAGAGAAAGCAATGCGCCTCTCAGGGTACAATAATGACAACAACAAGAGTACGATTTCCACAGCCTAACCAGCACCCAGACCGAGACCTACGAACCACGTGGTGTGTTTTGAACCCTCCGCTTCCTCTCCCTCTATCCCCCCAACCCTCCCTCACTCTCCCACTTCCTCTCACTCACTCGCCCACTCTCTCTCTGTCTCCGGTGCCCTTGAGAGACGGGAAACCCACAAAGAGAGAGAGAGAGAGAGAGAGAGAGAGAGAGCGCTACTACTACTACTACTACTACTATCAAAACGATTAAAAAGTAAAAATAAAACTCAATAATGATAATGAATTCTTTAATAATAATAAGTAAATAGAAAATCGAAATAAAAATAATAAAAAAAACACTTTTAAACAACAACAACAACAACTACTACTACTACTACTATTACTACTACTGTTAATAATGCACACACACACACACACACACACCACCACCACCACCACCGCCACCGCCCGCCCGCCGATCAGCTGATGAGGTAAACAAACACACGTGCTTGCGCCAATACATGAATGAATATTGCAAACAAAACATTACACACGGGCAGACACACACAGGCGTAAACTACCATTGCATCCCCGCCATCTTGTGTGTGTGTGTGTGTGTGAGATAATGAAGATAAAGAAGTGTGAGATAATGAAGATAAAGCTTAGTACGACGCCTCTCTCTCTCTCTCTCTCTCTCTCTCTCTCTCTTGCATCACTTTATGAAGTATGTTAGATAGATGGAAGATTAGCAATAAATAAATGAATAAATGAAGAGATAAGCTATTAAATAAACAAATACTTGGAATATGTGATTGAAAACACGATGGATAATGAAATAAATAAACAAATATATGTAATTAGGCTAAAATTAAGCTTTTGTCTAGTTAGGAGCCCAGAAAGCCACCAAGATGTGTATTTATATATATTTTAGTATTGAAGTATTGTGAGGCAGACAGACAGACAGACAGACAGACAGACACATGAACAGACATACAGACAGACAGACAGACGGAAAGAGAGACTGATAGACAAATGAACTAACGGACAAGCAGGAAGATACAGACATATGAACAAACTAATTTAAACACACACAGACAGACAGACAGACAGATAGATACACACATACACACATACATACAGACAGACAGACAGACAGACAAGCAGGCAGATAAACAAACATACAAACAAAACTAATTTAAACACACATATAGACAGACACACACACACACACACACACACACACACACACACACAAGGATATGAAATGTTTTTCGAAAAATCATCTTTTATTTTTTCTCCACAATGAAAGCAAAATACGTACAAATTATCATACACAAATTATAAAAGAAATATCCAAATTACCCTTGACATAATAATAATAATAATAATAATAATAATAATAATAATAATAATTAATCACACGAATAGTAATAGTAATAGTCTTAAATTAGATCAGTCTGCTAAGAATGTAATTATAACAATAGTAATATTAATAGTAGCTGGAAATAGTAATTTGTAAGGAAGAAATTAATAATAGTAGTAATAGTTGATAGTTGTAGTAATAGTTCATAGTAATTGTGGTATTAGTGAAAAGTATGTTATATTTCATCACACTTCTTTTTTTTTATTTATTTTTTTTTTGTTTATTTATTTATTTGTTTATTTATTTCCTTTAATTTGTGGCTTACCTTAATTCTACTGTTGGTTAGGTTAGGTTAGGTTAGGTTGACATTTGCACGCCTCCATCAGCATCATCATCAGCAGCAACAATAGTCATAACCACACACACACACACGCACACACACACACATGTAAGCACACACACACACGCACGCACGCAACTTGGGATAAAATATATATATTATTCTATTTTAAGTGTTCTGTTTTAAAAAATATCTCAAATTCCTCTCCGGCAGAAAAATATTAAGATTAAAACCATAATCATCATTTTTTTCATTTTTTACAAGAGATTTTTTTGTTTTTCATATAATCTATACACATAATATATTTCAACTGTCTACTACTTAACATATTTCAAAGCGTATTGCATGTACAAATATTTTTTTTTTTTCTTATTTTCCATTTAAAAGGGGTAAATGTTGAAGAGATGGAGTTTAAATTATCAAAAAAATATATGTACGGATGTTTTTAAAGGCTGTTTATTTAAAGGGTAGGGGTGAAAAGTGTTTTTAAAGGGACGAGTGAAAAAAGTAAACAGAAATTATATATGTGTGTTTTTAAAGGGTGTTTTTAAAGGGCACGAGTGAAAAAGTAAACAGAAATTATATATGTGTGTTTTTAAAGGGTGTTTTCTAAAGGGCACGAGTGAAAAAGTATACAGAAATTATATATGTGTGTTTTTAAAGGGTGTTTTCTAAAGGGCACGAGTGAAAAAGTAAACAGAAATTATATATGTGTGTTTTTAAAGGGTGTTTTTAAAGAGGACGAGTGAAAAAGTAAACAGAAATTATATATGTGTGTTTTTAAAGGGTGTCTTTAAAGGGAACGAGTGAAAAAGTAAACAGAAATTATATATGTGTGTTTTTAAAGGGTGTTTTTTAAAGGGCACGAGTGAAAAAGTAAACAGAAATTATATATGTGTGTTTTTAAAGGGTGTTTTTTAAAGGGCACGAGTGAAAAAGTAAACAGAAATTATATATGTGTGTTTTTAAAGGGTGTTTTTTAAAGGGCACGAGTGAAAAAGTAAACAGAAATTATATATGTGTGTTTTTAAAGGGTGTTTTTTAAAGGGCACGAGTGAAAAAGTAAACAGAAATTATATATGTGTGTTTTTAAAGGGTGTTTTTTAAAGGGCACGAGTGAAAAAGTAAACAAAAATAATATATGTGTGTTTTTAAAGGATAATTTTAAAAGAACAGATATTAAAAGGTTACAAAAAAATGACGTATATTTTTTTTTCTTTTTTTTCTTTCGTTTTCTTTGTAAATGTATCGCGGCACCGTGGCACCGTGGCACCGTGGCCAGCACTACAGACTGGCTGCGCTATGAGGCCCCAAACCTTTACACCAGACGACTTGATCCCAGTTTGTTTGGCATCTAGAGAATATTAAACACAACACGCTTGCCTGACACCATTGGCTTTCGTCACCAAACAGACGTGCGGAAAAAAAAAAAAGAATAAATAATAATAATAGTAATGGTGGTAAAATATGTTAATTGAGGCTTAGAATATATGTACTTTATTTAAATGCTTTTTTTTGACGAGGTTAGCGAGTGAAAAATAATGATGAATAAGTAAACTGGGGCTTGAAATATATAAGCTTGATTTTAATGCTTCTTTGACGAGGCTAGCGAGTGAAAAAAAAAAATAAATAAATAAATAAAATAAAATAAAATAAAAAATAAAAAGTAAAAATAAATAAATAAAATAAATATATAAATAAAACAAATAACTAAAATAAATAGATAAATAAATAGATAAATAAATAAATAAATAAATAAGTGCATGTAAATCCCACAAATCCCGTAGAAGTCGTCGTACAGTGCTCGGCAAATTGACGTACTCGATACAAAAATGCGAGTTTACAAATATATTGCATAAAATAGTGCATATGTTGACTGTAGGAGTGTGTGGCTCGCTGCGCGCGCACACACACACACACACACACACACACACACACACACACACACACACACACACACACACACACACACACACACACACACACACACACACACACACACACACACACCTTGCAATGATATGTTTTCAGTGGTGGCAATAATAATAATAATAATAATAATAATAATAATAATAATAATAATAATTCGTTTTTTTCTTTATTTACAAAATTAATGAAAAAAATGTAATAAAAATATGAAATTATGCAAAAAACTTGTTAGAAAAAGACCGATAACAATAATAATAATAATAATAATAATAATAATAATAATAATTTGCCCGTATTAATTCCACCTTTATTATAATCAACGTTCCTTTAACTTTCAATAGGTCACATGACACACTGGAATAACCTAAAGGAACCACACACACACACACACACACACACACACACACACACACACACACACACACACACACACACACACTGAGAATAAAATTGGTCAACATAATAATAATAATAATAATAATAATAATAATAATAATAATAATAATAATAATCAGCTTTTTAAAAACGTATATATGTATGTATGTATGTATGTACAGATATTTTTTTTTATTTTATTTTCTGAAACACAGGACGCCTCCATGAGAGAGAGAGAGAGAGAGAGAGAGAGAGAGAGAGAGAGAGAGAGAGAGAGAGAGAGAGAGAGAGAGAGAGAGAGAGAGAGAGAGAGAGAGAGAGAGAGAGAGAGAGGGGGGGGGGGGGCACGCGACTCTCTCAAAGAAGGGCCTATTTTATAAGTACACTTAGGAAACGCCTCTCTTTACTTAACTGAGAGGCAAGACAAGGCTACACTCACTCTCTCCTCACTGACCGACTCTCATTTTCTTTTTATTCAGTTTTCTATTCATTCATTCATTCATCTATTCATTTATTTTTCTTTTTATTTATTTTTCTCTATTCAATTCCTTCGTTTCTTTTATTTATTTATTTTTATTTCATTTTTCTGTTCATTCCTTCCTTCCTTTATTCCATTTTCTATTCATTTGTTCGTTTGTCTCTCCATTCATCTCTTTTCTCCTTCATTTGCTCTATTCACTGTTATTTATCGTTGTTTTTATCTATCTCTCTCCATTCGTTCATTTATTCCTTTCTTTCGTCTCTACGGTTCGTTCATCTCCTTTTCTCTGTTCACTGTCATTATCGCTGTTATCTCTATCCCTCCATTCGTTAATTTTTTCATCTTTTGTTTGTTTACGGTTCGATTATTTCATTTCCTCTGTTCACTGTCATTATCGCTGTTTATCTCTTTATCTCTGCATTCGTTCACTTATTCATCTTTTTCTCCTTCATTTCTTCGTTATTCTTATCCTAATTTCTCTTTTCATTATAATTATCATTGTTTTCTTCATTCACCTTCTTTATCAATTCCTATTTCTATCATTTTTATTATTATTTTATCGTTATCTCTTTCATTTATCGTTATTATTCATTTTTCTCATCATTATCATCATTATTCATTATTTCTTATTTCTTATTATTATTATTCTTCTTCTCCTTCGCTACACACACACACACACACACACACACAGACAGACAGACAGACAGACAAAATTTTAATAACTTTTAACTTAAACTCGTAAAAAATAAATGAGGAAGTTTAATCTTTAATATATTTATTTAATTTATTTTATTTGCATTTAAGTTAATCACAACAAATTAATTACTATGAAAATATGTGTGTGTTCTTTCTTCGTGTTTATATTTACTTATTTATTTATTTTCCTTAGTTGTATGTAATGGTGTGTGTGTGTGTGTGTGTGTGTGTGTGTGTTTGGGTCCTCATCTGCCTCACACAGCCACACACCTGATGCCACAAACACGTACACACACACACACACACACACACACACACACACACACACACACACACACACACACACACACACACACACACACACACACACTGTACAGCTGATGTGTTACCTTGTGTCGCGTTGCCTGGCTGAATCACACACAAACACCTTCACCACACCCCTTTCTCTAACACACACGTAACACACAAAACACATTTATATAACCCTTTCTCATCACATTAATCAAAACACCTCGCAGAACAATAATAATATATAATCTATCTCTTTTACGTGACAAAAAAACAAATACTGCAAATGTTAAGATTATTTGGTGTTGCGCAGTGTTACCAGATCCCACCCTCCCCCCGACCACCCTTAGTTCTATAATAAGTACAAGGGGAACAGAAAATATTGAGTTTTTTTATTTATTTCTAAGTTAACAAGGATCATTTCAGCTTGTTTGTTTGTTTTTTTTGTTTTTTTTTTCGTTGTCATTCCAAATATTAGTGACTTTGTTGTTGTTGTTGTTGTTTTTGTTTTTCTTTCAGTGCGTGAAGTGATAGGGTTAAATGTTATGAATTTGTTTTATTGATCTTTTCTTCTTTTTTCTTTTTCTTTCTCTTTCCTTCTTAATTTTCGTTCTTCGTATCAGTTATTTACATGTTCTCTTAATTCCTCTCTTTACTCTTATTTATTTTGATTTTTCTTTTATTTTTCTTTGTTTCCTTGCTTTCATATTTCATTAATAATTTTTTTCTTTTTCTTTTTTTCATTAATTTTGGTTCTATTCAAGTGTTTTATTTTTATTTATTTATTTTTCTCTCATTTGGTTTCATTATTCCTTCCCTCATTTCGTTTTTTTTCTCTTTTTTCTTCCTTCTCTTCTTATTTTATTCGTATTTTCATTCCTTTCTTTAGTTTACTCCTTATGCATCTTATTTTAATATTTCTTTTTTATCTCCTTTTTTTTCTTCTTTCTATTCATTCATTCATTTAAGCAATATTACTCTTTTCCATCTCTCTCTCTCTCTCTCTCTCTCTCTCTCTCTCTCTCTCTCTCTCTCTCTCTCTCTCTCTCTCTCTCTCTCCTTTCTTAAAATAAAAAAAAAATTAAAAAAATGTAACTTTCTGAAACTTAAAACGAAATAAACAAACACATATTTAAATTTCCACAAAGTTTAATATAACACACACACACACACACACACACACACACACACACACACACACACACACACACACACATACACATCAACTTAACTACATTTTCTTATTTACTTTCAATCTATGTTGGATTTTTAACTTATTTTTTTTATTTGTTTATTTTGACTATTATATGTTTATTTTGTGTGTTCCCATTTTCTTTATCGTTTTGTTTTGTTTTTGTTCGTTTTTTCTTTTGTTTTCTTATTATTTTTTTATTCTTTCATTCCTTCTTTCCATTTATTGTTTGTTTGTTTATTTTCGTTAATTTTGTTGTTTTCCTTTAAGTTCTTCGTTTGTTTTAATTATTTCTTTCACTATTTTATCTTCACTACTCTTTCGATCTTCTTCAACTATTATTATTATTATTATTATTATTATTATTATTATTCATTTTCTTTCATTCTCAGTTTGTTTACTTTTCATTTATTTCGTAATTCTTTATTTTCATCACCATCTATTTCCATTCCCTGTTTACTTTCACTTTCATTATTCCTTCCTCTTCTATTCTCTCTTTCTCTCTCCATTCGTTTTTTTTTATTTCTACTCATCTTTATCACTTTTTTGACTTATGCACTTCGTTTGTTTGTCTTTTTGATTACTTTGCTTCATAAAAAAAATATTTTCTTTATATTTTCATTCTCTATTTCTTTTTCTTCATCTTTATTTATTTTTTTTTTGTATTTTTTGTTCTTTTTTAATATCCCTGTCATTTTTCCTGAGATTTTCCTTTATTTTGCTTTTATTTTCGCTTGTTCTTCCTTTTCTTTCTTTCTTTTTTTCGTTTTTCGTTTCTTCCTTCCTTCGTTCTTTTCTTCATTTCATTTGTCACCCTTCTTTTATTTTTCCTTCTAATTCCCCTTTTCATTTCGTTCTCTCCTTTCCTTCTCTACTGTTAATTTTCTTCTTTATTCCTTCTTTCCTTCTTTCTTCGTCTTTATCAATTATCCTTTCCGTTTCTCCCTTCTTCCTTTCTTTATTCTTTGTCATCTTTCGTTTTTTCCCCTCAATTTCTCTGTTCGCTAAATTATTCACATTGGTTTGCATAAAAATAGATAAATAAATAAATAAATAAATAAATAAGTTGCGAATTTTCATATTTATAAATTTTCCACCTCTTTTTCTTTCACTTCATTCATAATAAACTAAAGAAAAATAATTACTGAGTTTAAATTAAATATATGATCTTTTTTTTTTTTCCTGTTCTTTCGTTCAACTAAATTAATATACGTTTAAAATAACAAATTAATTTATCTTTAAGTTCTACTATTTTTTTTTTTCGTTTGCTCTTTCAATTATATGCATTTAATTCAACACAAACACACACACACACAAAACAACAACAACAGCAATAATAATAATAATAATAATAATAATAATAATAATAATAATAATAATAATAATAATAATAACTAATGTAATCTTCCACACAAACACACACACGCACGCACATATATTCTTGTTTATCTCGCATTAAAACGCTTATTTTTTTATATTAATTATTCAGATATTTACTTTATTTCATTACCTCAAGTCATTCCCAGTCTCTTAAATCTAAATATTATGATAAACTATTAAAATTTTCTTTCTTTCTTTATTTTTTCACTATATCTTCTTAATTTTCTGTGTTTTTTATCGGTTATATTCTCTCTCTCTCTCTCTCTCTCTCTCTCTCTCTCTCTCTCTCTCTCTCTCTCTCTCTCTCTCTCTCTCTCTCTCTCTTATCCTTTCGTTCACTCAATTTGTCGTTTTCTCTCGTTTTCTATAATTTTTCTCTTCATTTCACTCGTTTCCTCCATTCTTCTCTCTTCCTTTTGTCTTCATTCTTCATTCTCTTCTTTTTTTTCTCTATTTATCCTTTCTTCTCTTATTTTGCTATTTCTTCTCTCGTTTCCTCCACTTTTCTCCATCCTTCTCTCTTCCTTATGTCTTCATTCTCTTCTTTTTTATCTATCTATCCTTTCTTCTCCTTTATTTTGCGATTCTTATCTCATTTCTTGCACTTTTCTCTTCATTTCACTCAATTTCCTCCATCTATCTTTCTTTCATCTATAACTAAAACAGGTCTTCAAATCTTCCTTGCTTTTCATTTATTTACACTTAAGTTACTTCAAATATTTACGTTTTCTAAAGATCTATTCATTTTCTTTACTTATGGCATAACTTTAACATCGTATTTAAAGTTTATGTTCTTTAAAAATCGTCTAAGTTTTTTTTTTTCACGTTATTTTTTTCAAGTTTTTCTAAGTGTTGCCTAAAAAAAAAAAAAAGTTTCAGTCGCTAACATTTTCTTTAGTTTCCCATTTTCTGTTGCCTTTTATTTACCCACATTTCACTAAGGCATGGGGCGTCTATCTCTTAAAGAGTCCTGCCCACATTCCCTCTAAGGCATCAATAATAAGTTTTTCCAAGCACTTGTAACTTTAAGGCGTAACTTGGCGACACACAGCCACCACAAATTAGCTTAAGTTTGGCTAAGGTCCGTGAGTCTTGATAACCTTGCAGTTCGTTACAATGCTACCACTGCCCCACTCACTCACTCAGCACCCGGGGAAAGGCACAAATCGACGTTTAAAACACACTGGAAAAAATTATCCTCACTACACGCACTCACACACACACATAACCTAGAAAACCAACATTTCGGGCTTCAAAACTCGACTGTTACAAATTAAGATGCTGGATTCCTCACCCGTCCAGCGCATCCCAACGTTACTTTTAAACAGACCCCCGTATGAAGATATTTAGAGACTTCTAGACCTCAAACAGACCTCGATATTAGCTGTAAAGGACAGGCACACAAACACCTCAAACTTCGATGGTGGAGGGCGCAGGGGCCACGATGGGTACTCGGTTCTGGTCGGCTCGGAAGTTTGAGGTACGCCCGTTGGACACCGCGCCTTGTCTGGGGTTCCTCGGCCGCATAATCTTCCCGCTGGTGATGAGGCGGCCGAATCCTTCCTGGTGGGCGAACGCGTAGCCAGAGCGGATAGACCGACGTGATCTGTGGATTATATAGTGGGTAGGTGGATTAAATGTGGTTTGGTGGGTTAAATCTTAGTCTATCTTACCCATAACTCAATATCACCAAAACATTAGCTATTTTTTCCTCTTCTTTCCTAACCAAACCCTCTCGCAGTCTTCCCTCGCTCTCTCCAGTGTACCTCATACCTGCGGGCAGATGGCGTTCTTGCAATTCGGTGTTCTGTCCGCTGGCTGGCCATTTTCGCATCATGTCTCTGCTTGAACCGCACCTTGTCGGAGAGGGTCGGGTGTACGTCAACCCAGTAGAATCGCCAGGCCATCACAGGGAGCATGAGAATGACGATGGTGAGGAGCGTGGTGAAATAGAACATTGGTTCACCCATTGCCTGGGAAATTGGTGGAGAAAACGAAGGTGAAAAAGGGTTGAAGGGAGGTACGGTTATTTTAATTGTTTATCTTAATTATTTGTGTTTATTTTGTATTTTTTTCACGTTTTCTTTATTGTTTCATTTGTTTTTTTATTTTCTCATTATTTTTTTATTCCTTATTTATTTATTTTTTGCGTTCTCGTGGCTCAGTGGATAAGTAACGGTCTTTGAAGTGTGCGTTGCCCACCAAGGTTCGAATCCCACTTAGTACATGACAAATTGATAGAAAACACCTTAGTTGCAAAAATACGAGTGATACAAGAACACAGGGGTCGGTGCAGGAAGCCATCTGGTCTACACGTGGCAGTCCATGAATGAAATGTGCCCGCTTGTTACCACCTTTCATTCCCACCCATACACCTGTCTTGTCTTGCAAAGCTTATTGACTCCCACTAACAGCCCCCCCCCCTCTCTCTCTCTCTCTCTTTGATTTTTCTCTTTTCCTTATTTTCACTATTTTTTAATCTTTTTATCTAATTACATGTTTTTTTTTTCTCTCATTTTTCTTTCTTTCCTTATTTTCACTTTCAATCTATTTATCTCCCTAATTACATGCTTCTCTCTCTCTCTCTCTCTCTCTCTCTCTCTCTCTCTCTCTCTCTCTCTCTCTCTCTCTCATTTCACTATCTTTCAATCTATTTATCTCTTATTACATGCTTCTCTTTCTCTCTCTCTCTCTCTCTCTCTCTCTCTCTCTCTCTCCTCTCTCTCTCTCTCTCTCTCTCTCTCTCTCTTACCTTAGCCAGGGCACCCACATATTCCCCCTGCAGGAGGTAGTTATAGGCATACTGAAGCAGGAGGTAGAAGATGAGGGAGCCCCAGATTGTGATGTGGTGAAACAAAGTCCAATATGATGTGTCCAGGCAGATCTGTGGATGAATGAAAGGTGTTGGGTTAGTTAGGTTAGGTTAGGTTAGGTCAGGTTAAGTTAGGTTTGGTTTAGTTAGGTTAAGTTTGGGTAGGTTTGGTTAAGTTAGGTTAAGTTAGGTTAGGTTAAGTTTGGGTAGGTTAGGTTAGGTTTGGTTAAGTTAGGTTAGGTTAAGTTAGGTTAGGTTAAGTTTGGGTAGGTTAGGTTAGGTTTGTTAAGCTAGGTTAGGTTAGGTTAAGTTAGGTTTGGTTAAGTTAGGTTTGGTTAGGTTAAGTTTGGGTAGGTTTGGTTAAGTTAGGTTTGGTTTAAGTTAGGTTAAGTTTGATTAGATTAGGTTAGGTTTGGTTAAGTTAGGTTAGGTTAAATTTGGGTAGGTTAAGTTAGGTTTGGTTTAGTTAAGTTAGGTTAGGTTAGATTATGTTAGGTTTGGTTTAGTTAAGTTAGGTTATGTTAGGTTTGGTTTAGTTAAGTTAGGTTAGGTTTGGTTAAGTTAAGGTTAGATTAGATTAGGTTAAGTTAGGTTAGGTTTAATTAGGTTAAGTTGTTAGGTCACAGAGTTTGTATGTGTAAAGACTTATATTTTCTTAGTGTTCTTTAGGTTAGGTTACATTAGGGTAGGCAACAGGGGTGGACCAGTGTGTGTGTGTGTGTGTGTGTGTGTGTGTGTGTGTGTGTGTGTGTGTGTGTGTGTGTGTGTGTGTGTGTGTGTGTGTGTGTGTGTGTGTGTGTGTGTGTGTGTGTGTGTGTGGCCAGCTGAGGTGTGCCTAGTCTTCAGGTGCATACAAGAGAGGTCCATAAGGCTGTCACATTCAACCAAGGACTGATGGGGCTGAGAGAATTAATATATGTGTGTGTGTGTGTGTGAGTGTGTGTGTGTGTGTGTGTGTGTGTGTGTGTGTGTGTGTGTGTGGTGTGTGTGTTTTCTGCCTCCTCACCTGCATAGTGACGACGATAACGAGGATGGTCGCTACAACACTGCCAAAAAGTCTGCTGGTCGGCCATACTGCGTCCCTCGGTATCCATGGCGTTGTAGTAAGCCCCTGGGGAAGGCCATGTAGGGTGCAGGGGGGGAAGGGAGGTAGAGAGAGGTAGAGGTAGAGGTAGAGGTAGAGGTAGAGGTAGAGAGGGAGGAAGGGAAAGGAACAGAAGTATGAAAAATATGAGAATGAGAAGGAAAAAAAGTGTAATGTGAGGAAGAAATGGAGGAGAGAGAGAGAGAGAGAGAGAGAGAGAGAGAGAGAGAGAGAGAGAGAGAGAGAGAGAGAGAGAGAGAGAGAGAGAGAGAGAGAGAGAGAGAGAGAGAGAGAGAAGCGATAAAAAGGAAGAAAAAGGAGAAAAGAGAAAGAGAGAGAGAACCAGGAGGACAAGAAGGAAGAGGAGGAGGAGGAGGAGGAAAAAAGGGAAAATTAAAACATACATAAATAACTGCACAGATTTCCCTTCCTCCTCCTGTGTGTATGTACGTACGTATGTCCAATCTTTGACATAACCTACTGTGCATAACCTCTGTCCGTTAAACACCAGTTCTTTAATAATAAGTTTAAATTCCTACATTAACTCAATCTGTGTATGAATGAATGAGTTCACAAGGATTCAGAAGGCTGTATAGGCTTAAATCCCATTAATATACAAGTTTACAAGGCTGGTGTGTGTGTGTAAACGTAAAAGTACAAGATTTATAAGCAGTGTGTGTGTGTTAACCTCATTAATGCGAGTTTTCAAGCGTGGTATGTTAGTAAACTCAATAATGCGATAGTTTACGAGGCTAGAATCTGTTTAAATCTCATTAATACAAGTTTATAAGCCTAAATTAACAAGTATCCATTAAGTTTACATACCTAACTTAACCCAGCCTGTATAAAAGTCCAATTATTAACTTAGTAAACAATTTTAAACTTAATACAACCACTGCAAGCTGTGAATATGTACTGGTTACATCACACACACCGGTATACAGTGGTGGTGCCTGTGGTGTAGACAAGGCAACACTGATAGCCAAGACTGTGAGGTGGTGGTGGTGGTGGTGGTGATGGTAGTGGTGGTGGTGGTGATTCTACTTATTTATCTATATTTATTTATCTATTTTTGTTTATCTATTTTTCTTACCTTAATTGGACTTGTGTTTGTAGAGCTCTCTCTCTCTCTCTCTCTCTCTCTCTCTCTCTCTCTCTCTCTCTCTCTCTCTCCTCTCTCTCTCTCTCTCTCTCTCTCATGTACTACCAGATAAGAGAACAGAAGGAGGAGGAGGAGGAGGAAGGAATGAACAGACGATTAGGAAGAGGAGGTGGAGGAACAGAAAATGATAAGGAGGAGGAACAAAAGATAAGAAAGAGGAGAAGGAAGAATAAATAATAGAAAAAGGAGAAGGAGAAGGAGAAGGAGGAGGAAGAAGAGGAAGAACAAGATAAGATTGAAAACTTAAACTAATCCAAATCTAAATTCGCAAATCTCCTTACACACACACGCACACACACACAGAGAGAGACACCCACCTTGCCCTACTCCTTGACCCCTACACTCCTGACCCTACACTCCCTTGACCCCTACACCCCTTGCCCCCCCATGAACTCGCACCCAACTCACCGAAAGGTATGAAAAACAGAACACAGGAAGTTACAAATCCGTGAACTGCAGAACGGAAAAATTCTCTCTTATTAAAACAACGCATTCTTGAGTCCCGGGGTGTACAACTTGGGGAACGCCAGACTGCACTTAGCGCTCACGTCTTGCTCAAATATTCCCAGCGCCAACACCGGCATGGAGGTGTAGAAGAGATTGTACACCCGAGATGAACATTGGGTCAAAGAGAGTCTGGGTGGGGGAGATAAACGAGGGTGATTGGTGGTGGTGGTGGTGGTGAGGTGGGTGTAAGGAAGGAAAGGATTGGTGGGTTTAAATAAGGAAGGGTGGTTTTCAGTGACTTGTGACGAAAATAGGTTAGAGAAATGGTAGGAAAAATTAGGCTGCGAATGGTTTTTGTGAAGAAAGGCTTGTCTGGGTAGGATAAGGTAGAGATGCAGTAGGATTAAGTAAATTAAATGGTGTTTAAAGATGAAGAGAGGAAGATTGAGGTAAGATATGGCGTCTGGTGGTGATGGTGGTGGTGTTGAAGGCTTGATAAGAATAGGTAGCTGTGAAATGGGTGTCTGAACAGGATACGATGGAAAGATAAGGAAAATAGAAACAGATATAAGGGGAAATAGGAGTGTTTTAAATGGAAGAAGGGAAAATAAATAAGGAAAAATGATAAATGAAGATAATTTTTCAAGAGGAAAGGGAAGAAAACGGAGGAAAATGATAAAGTGGAGAAATGTTGCAGTGTGCGGGAAAAGATGGTGGTTTTTGAAAGGGTTAAAGGGAAGAAATGGAAGGAAAGAAACAGGAGGAGGAGGAGGAGGAGGAGGAGGAGGAGAACAGGAGGGTTGTGGTGGTGGTGGTGACAAGTGGTGGTGGTGGTGGTGGTGGTATAAACAAATGCATTATCAAAAAAATTTACACATTATCAAATATACAAAATAGAAAACGAAAAACAAGACAATTTACAACAAACAAACACAAACAAACACAAACGAACACACACACACACACACACACACACACACACACACACACACCCTTAATGGTTAGCTTATACAAGGAAAAAATAAATAAATAATTAATATATACAAATAATACACTACTTTATACATCAATACCCCCACCCCCCCCCTCTTTACTGTGGTGGTGGTGGTGGTGGTGGTTGGGGGGGGTAGGAGGGTAAATGCTTTGGTGTGTGTGTGTGCGTGTGTGTGTGTGTGTTGTACTTATGTGCCTGAAAGTACATACATACATACATACATACATACATACATACATACACGCATACAGGTTATTTAGTTAGTGTGTGTGTGTGTGTGTGTCTAAGTATTTGTTATATATATACGAGTCTTCCGCAAACAGACACACACACACAGACTCAGTGCGATTCCCACCATGGTGCGAGCCATCAATCGATAGTATTTCCCTCCTAGATTAGTCTTACCGTTAGGATTAATGTTAAGTTTTTCCCCATCCCCTATGTACATTTTCAGTTTGTCAACTGCCTAAATAATAAACCGTTTATTATTATTATTATTATTATTATTACAACACACCAACGCGCTCAATAAGTGAAATCTGGCAAGGTGACACAAGATCCCGTGAGGTGATGGTGCCACACAGTGCTAGAGATAAAAAAAACACACAAAAAATAAACAAATAACAATAACGACTAAAAAAAAAACGCAAGAAAACTCCGACAAACGTGGACTTGGCAACATTGCGGTGACGGCGGCGCTGGCTTGGCAACTCCGCGACTCACCGTACGGGACAAACAGAATTAGGAAGGACGTTAATGCTCCATGTACGGCACTCCAGACAAACACACGCTTATTGAAGAGAAGATTGTGGTGCCCAGGCGTGTAAAGCTTGGGGTACCACCGGCTGTAGTAATCGTTGACATCTTGATCCATAATGCCCATACAAAGCACGGGTAGGGATGTATAGAAGAGGTTGTATGTTGAAATGAAAAATGGATCGTACACCGTCTGAAAAAAAATCGCGTTTGTTTTGTTTTTTGTTTTTTGTTTTTTTCTTTTTAATTATGGTGCGTTTGTTTTTCGTTTGTGTTTGGTGGTGTTGATTATTTTTTTTTTTGTTATTGTGTGTGTGTGTGTGTGTGTGTGTGTGTGTGTGTGTGTGTGTGTGTGTGTGTGTGTGTTTAGGCTACGTTTTCCTTGTGTTTCCATTGCTTGTCAGTCATGAGGGCACAGAAAACGCGAAAAAGGTTGCCATACTTTTCAAAGCGTACACGACCTTCCAAACACACACACACACACACACACACACACGTCCAATACCGTAATGGGTGAAGGCCTTGTAAATTTGGTACCCCGCTTGGAGAAGAGAAAAGAAATGGTGTTTTTTTTTTTTTTTCGCTTTTAAATATCTGATGAAACACACACACATACGCCATACACAAACACACACAAACACATATAAACACAAACCTGAAAAAAAACACTAGAAATGCAGTTTTTCCCCCATTCTGTGAAAATCTGATGAAAATACAAATATATAGATGAACTGGGAACAAGAAAGTCGACTCCCCGTTAATACACTGATAAAAAAAAAAAAAAAAAAAAAAAAGAAAAAGAAAAAAAAAAGGAATTATTGTGATAGGACGGCAAGACTACCAAAAGTTAAGTAACGTAAAAATAAATAAAAAAAAAAGACAGAGAGGAGGAAACGTAACCAAGAGATGAGATAATCAAGTTGAAGGCTTCTCCCCACAAACCCAGCCATTCACACACCAAACACACACTCTCTCTCACCTGACAGGGAAGAAAATGAAGAAAACAGACCAGAAATTATGCAGGGAAGAGGAAAAGTAACCAAAAGATGGGGTAGTCAAGTTGAAGGCTTCTCCCCACCAACCCAGCCATTCACACACCAAACACACACTCTCTCTCACCTGGACAGGGAAGAAAATGAAGAAAACAGACCAGAAATAAGAGAAAGGATGGAAAGTAACTGAGAGGATAGTAGAGATGAAGGCTTCTCCCCACCAACACACTATAAATACACTCTCTCTCTCTCTCTCTCTCTCTCTCTCTCTCTCTCTCTCTCTCTCTCTCTCTCTCTCTCTCTCTCTCTCTCTCTCTCTCCCCTGGGAAAAGAAGAAAAATAAACAAAAATAACAGAGGAAGAAGGAAAAACCAGCATATATGAAACACAAGATAGCAAAGTAGAAGGCTTCTCCCCACCAACACACTAGAAACACACACATTCTCCCTCTCTCTCACCTGGAAAACGAAGAAAAAACAAAAAATAAGAGGAAGAAGGAAAAACCAGCATATATGAAACACAAGATAGCAAAGTAGAAGGCTTCTCCCCACCAACCCAGCCAAAATACACACTCACCTGGGCGGAGAACGCGACGAAGAACGCGAACCAAAAATGACAAAGTGTGAAGGCAAAATTTTTATAGAAGAAGTATCTGAGAAATTTGCACATTCTGTAGTACGACCAGCGACCGTGGACCAGCAACAGGCGCTCCAGGAACTTGAACTGTGCGACCGAGTAATCCGACGCCAGCACCGCCTGAAGCCCCTCCTGTCCAGAGATGCCCACGCCAATGTGAGCCGCTGTGGGGAGATAAGAGAGAGAGACAGTGAGAGAGAGAGAGAGAGGGGAGAGAAGAAGCAGGGTTAAATATTGTAAAGAACGTCTAAGGGCTTTTTTTTTTAAGTTTTTGATTTTTGTTAAGTGTTTTTTTGTGTGTTTTTATGCAAGAGTGTTGGATAAAGAGAAAGGTTAAATCTAGTGCCTTTAAAGAATATTTGTTTTTTTCTCGTTTTTTTTTCTTTAATTCTTGTTTATTTATTTATTTATTTATTATTTACGAGAGGTTAGGTCAGGTCAAGTTATGTGCCTTAAAAAATATTAGTGTTTTATTCCTATTTTTGTTTTCTTAATTTCTTTTTTTCACTCTGAAGTACAGTGAAAACTTAAGTTCGTTTGTTTGTTCGTTCATTTGTTTATTAGTTAGTTTGTTTGTTTGTTAACCTATATGATGCCGTGACCCCATAACACACCCCTAGCCTCCCCATTACTCCACCAAACCCCTCCACTCCACACTCATCACCACCACCACCACCACAACCTTTCTCCTCCCTTCCTCACTCTCACCACCACCACCACCACCACCACCACCACCCCCTCCTCCTCACTCACCACCATCACCCCTATCACCAGATCCAGCCCTTCATTCAACACCATCACCACACCACTTCTCATCCCCTCACTGACCACCACCATCACCCCCATCACCCCACCCCTTCTCCTCCCCTCACTGACCACCACCATCACCGCCCATCACCCCCGCCACTTACTTTTAATCATAGACACATCATTGGCCCCATCACCAACCGCCAGAGTGACAGCCTTCTTGTACCTCTTCACCAAGTCAACCACCATCGCCTTCTGCAGCGGAGTGACCCGACAGCATATCACCGCCTTGCCTGGGTCGTGAGAGGTCAACGTGAGGGCACAGTAAGGTCAGGTGAAAAAATGTGTTTGACTCCTGACCCCCTCCACCCCCCGTACAAGCCCCCGCACCCTCAGTACTCACAGAAGCTGGCCACCTCCAGGAAGAGCCTCTCGTACTTTGCGTTGAGAGCAAAGACGAGGGAGTGTCCGTTGATGACAAGGGCGTAGTCCGCTCGTACCTCCCCCACCTCACTCAGCGTGTCTGCACCCAACGCGTCCTCACTGCAGGAGAGAGGGAGAGTGAGAGGGAGAAGGAGATGCATAGATACTGTTGCTAACACACTCAAAACACCCCAAAGGACACTCAAAACATCCCCAAAACATCCAAACACACTCCAAAACACTCAAAACACCACAAAACACACCCTAAAACACTCAAACACATCCCAAAACACCCCAAAACACTCAAAACACACTCAAAACACCCTCAAACACACCCAATATTTCCCAAAACACCCCAAAACAGCCCAAAAACACTCAAAACACACTCAAAACACCCTCAAACACACCCAATATTTCCAAAAACACTCAAAACACACTCAAAACACCCCCAAAACACACTCAAAACACACTCAAAACACCCCAAAACACCCGCCCCACACCCCATAACGCACCTAAACGTGACCACACTGAGGCTGGTCTGGTTATGCGCACTGTGAGACATGTTCCGAATCTGTTCTCTAGTCCGTTGCAGCTGGTCCTCCACCTCTGATGCATTCTGGGCATCTATCACAAACACCTCCACCATCTCGTCCGTCAGCAGCTGTGTGGAGGAGGCCGTTAGGTGGAGGAGGAGGTGGAGGTGAAGATTTGATTAGATGATGAAAATGTGGAGGAGAGATTGGGTTTGTTAGTGGAGC
The DNA here is from genome assembly GCF_035594125.1 of Scylla paramamosain. Lineage (NCBI taxonomy): Eukaryota > Metazoa > Arthropoda > Malacostraca > Decapoda > Portunidae > Scylla > Scylla paramamosain. Next base: position 4,606,664 of record NW_026973666.1, read on the forward strand.
GGTGGAGGAAAAGTGGAGGAAAATCTGGGTTCTGTAGTGGAGGAAAGATTGGGTGAGTGCATCTCTCTCTCTCTCTCTCTCTGCATCATATTTCTTCTTTCTTCTAAATAAAAAATCTTTCCATCTTATTTTCTTCTTATTTTCCTTAAATTTTCCTTCTTTTCCTCAATTTATTCCCTAGTTCACATTTCCTTTCACTACACCCTCTTCTAATTACCGTTTATCATTATTTTCTCTCCTTCCTCTTGATCTAACACACCCAAAGTCACTCCAAACTCTCTCTCTCTCTCTCTCTCTCTCTCTCTCTCTCTCTCTCTCTCTCTCTCTCTCTCTCTCTCTCTCTCTCTCTCTCTCTCTCACCTGGCAGGAGTACCCAATGTTGATCGCTGTCTCCTGCTTGTCACCAGTCAGTACCCAGATCTTGATGCCAGCCATAGCCAGATTTGCAATGGTTTGTGGCACCCCATCTTGTAGCTTGTCCTCTATTGCTGTGGCTACCTGGTGGGGTACGGGTGAAGGGGGGAAGGTATGGGGGTGCAGGGAGGGGTGCAGGGAGGGGTGAGGGGTCAGGGGAAGGGAGGGGGAGGATAGAAGTGGTTTGGTTAGGTTATGTTAGGTTAGTTTGTTTATTTTTATTTATTTTTAGTGTGGTGCTGATCTCTCTCTCTCTCTCTCTCTCCTCTCTCTCTCTCTCCTCTCTCTCTCTCTCACTCACCCAATAGCACCAGATCTTTCTCTATCTCCCTCATATATGGCGTCCAGCTTGGCATCTCTGTTATCGAGGGACACGGCCGCCTCGTGGTGTCTGCTCTTCCACGTCCTTGAGGGAGAGAGAGTGGGAGATTAGTGATGGTGGTGGTGGTGGTAGTAGTGGTGGTGGTAGTGGTGGTGGTTGTGGTGTTTCTCCTGTTAGTAATGCAGAGATCTTGTTAATCTGTCACTAGATACGTAAAATCACCCTTGAAAAACCCACGCCACTTATCATTTCTCCTGTTAGTAATGCAGAAATCTTGTTAAATCCTGTCACTAGAACCGTAAAAACACCCTTGAAAACCCACGCCACTTATCGTTTCTCCTGTTAATAATGCAGAAATCTTGTTAATCTGTCACTGGAACCTGTAAAAAAACCCTTGAAAACCCACGCCACTTATCGTTTCTCCTGTTAATAATGCAGAAATCTTGTTAATCTGTCACTGGAACTGTAAAAACACCCTTTGAAAACCCACGCCACTTATCGTTTCTCCTGTTAATAAAGCAGAAAATCTTGTTAATCTGTCACTGGAACTGTAAAAACACCCTTGAAAACCCACGCCCACTTATCGTTTCTCCCTGTTAAAAATGCAGAATCTCTTGTTAATCTGTCACTGGATACTGTAAAAACACCCTTGAAAACCCACGCCACTTATCGTTTCTCTCCTATTAGTGATGTTGTGAATGAATGAGACAGAATGAAAAGATGAAGGAAAGAAAGTTATTTAAATTTTGTCCCTCTTCCCTGCATCTCTCTCTTACACCTTCATCTCTCTCTCTCTCTTACACCTTCATCTCCCTCTCTCCCCTCTCTCTCTCACCTGAAAGTAGTCCTCTTCAAGGTCCTTATAAGCCAGACAAAGAGTTCTCAGGCCATCCCCAGCAAACGCCTGCACAACGGGTTCTCATTAAACACTTCTTAAATGTTATTAGGTGTGGTGTTTAAGTGTGTGTGTGTGTGTGTGTGTGTGTGTGTGTGTGTGTGTGTGTGTGTGTGTGTGTGTGTGTGTGTGTGTGTGTGTGTGTGTGTGTGTGTGTGTGTGTTGATGTCTGTTTTCTCTCTCTCTTTCTCTCTCTCACACGCACACAAAACATCCTCTCTCCTCTCTCTCACACACACACACACACAAACAGACACACATACACACAAACACTCCTCTCGTTCTCTCTCTTACATTCAACACACCTCTCCCTCTCTCTCTTTCTCTATCCCCTACACACACACACACACACACAGACACACACACAGACACACAGACACAGACACACCCCTCTCCCTCTCTCCCTTACGTCAAGATGCTCCTGCGTGTGTCTTTTCAAGCTTTCCTGGCCACTTTTCAGCCTTTCGTAAATAATGGAGTCAGCACCCTTGCAATATAGCCTTATTCTGCCATCCTTTTTCAAAATAACGGACATTCTCTTCCGCACGTTGTTGAAGTCCAAGATACACAGAAGTTCATAGGTCTCTGGGATCTTCTTAGCCTGTCGGAGGATGGTTAGGTTAGGTTAGGTTAGGTTAGGGAGTGTTTGGGTTAGGTTTGGTTAAGTTAGGGAGTGTTTGGGTTGGTTAGGTTAGGTTAGGGAGTGTTTGGGTTGGTCTCTCTCTCTCTCTCTCTCTCTCTCCTCTCTCTCTCTCTCTCTCTCTCTCTCTCTCTCTCTCACTTAAACAATATATACGACAAGAAATAAGAAAATAAAAAATAGCAAACAAACAAAATCAACAAATAAATAAATAAATAATGAATCTCTCTCTCTCTCTCTCACACACACTTAAACAATATATACGATAACAAATAAGAAAATAAAAAATAAACAAAATCAATCAATAAATAAATAAATAATGAATCTCTCTCTCTCTCTCTCTCTCTCACTCACTTAAACAATATACTCGTATACGATAACAAATAAGAAAATAAAAAATAAACAAAATCAATCAATCAATAAATAAATAATGAATCTCTCTCTCTCTCTCTCTCTCTCTCTCTCTCTCTCTCTCTCACACACACACACTTAAACAATATATACGATAAGAAATAATAAAATAAAAAATAGCAAACAAACAAAATCAACAAATAAATAAATAAATAAATAAATAATTAATCTCTCTCTCTCTCTCTCTCTCTCTCTCTCTCTCTCTCTCTCTCTCTCTCTCTCTCTCACTCACAGAGATGGTGATGCTGTTTGGGGTCCGAGACTTGAAGACGAACCCAAAATTTCTTGCCGCAGATACCAAAGCACCCTCGTCTGGTGACTGTGCCTGGTACTCAAGTCGGCCTGGTGGTGGTGGTGGTGGTGGTGGTGGTGAGGGGAAGAGATCACATTATAAATATTGTCAAATGTAATGTAGGTTATTTTTGTCATTATTGTTATTATTATTATTATTATTATTATTATTATTATTATTATTATTATTTGTTTATTTATTTGATTTTTTGTATATAGTTGGTCCTCTCTCTCTCTCTCTCCTCTCTCTCCTCTCTCTCTCTCTCTCTCTCTCTCTCTCTCTCTCTTAAACTTTCTTTTTCATTCAATTTTCTCTCTCTCTTTCTCTCTCTTAAACCCTCAATATAACCTCTCTCTCTCTCTCTCTCTCTCTCTCTCTCTCTTTCTTTTTCATTCAATTTTCTTCTCTTTCTCTCTTAAACCCTCAATATAACCTCTCTCTCTCTCTCTCTCTCTCTCTCTCTCTCTCTCTCTCTCTCTCTCTCTCTCTCTCCAGCACACCCAGCCCCTCCCCCTTCCCCCAAACCATTCTCCCCCAGCCCCTCTCCCCACCTCTCCCTCTCCCTCACCATTCTTCTCCTCTGGCATAACAGTGTGACAGAGGGACAGGAGTCTGAAGAAGGCCTCACAGTTTTCGTCTCCAACCTCCAGCGCATCCATTAAACTCTGGTCGTAGAATTTAAATGATGCCTCGTGGAAAGGGTTGTCTGACATATCTACTGGCTGCACGAGCTGTTGGAGTGGTGGTAGTAGTAGTAGTAGTAGTAGTAGTAGTAGTTAGGGAGAGGAATACACGGAAGAAGAAGGACGACGAGGAAGGAAGGAAGGAAGGAAGGTGATGAACAGTGAAAGAAAGGAAGAAATGAAGGTAAATGATTTGAAGGGGCGAAAATGAAGAATGAAATGAGGAAGAAGTAAATAAATGACGTATGAAGAGATGAAAGAAAAGAAAAGAAAGAAAGAAAAACAAGATAGAAAGATAGAAAGAAAATGAAAGAAAAATCAACAAGAAAATATAATCATCATCATCATCATCATCATCATAACTATAATAATAATAATAATAGCAATAATCACACACCCCGTTTTCTACAGCAAGCGGGAATGTTAGAGGCACACTAAAGTAAACGAGATTAGGAGACAAAACAAAACAAACCAAAAAATAAAATAAATGAATAAATAAATAATGAGACAGATGGAATGAACAAAAAAGTTAGAAAATAAAAAAAATATATAAGCAAAGCAAAAAAAAAAGATAAATAAATAAAGGAAAAATGAATAAATAAATACATAATAAAAACATACGTAAAAGAAAACAAAGAAATAAACAATAAATAAACAAATAAATGAAAAAAAACATTACACTCAAAAAAAAAAATTGTAGTAAAAGCAAGCAGGTTACAAATGAATCACCATTAGTAATTTCTCAGCATTGCAAAAACATCGTACAAGAATTAGTCACCTGGAAAATAAATCACGGGTTATTTTGGCCCCCGTAGCACCGAAATAGATAAACAAATAAATGAAATAAAAAATATACAATTACAATTTATATTTACGCAATGAAATGAGAAAAGGATTAAACAGCATATTATTTTAGTTTACGCAATTAAATGAAAAAAAGATTTAACAGCATATTATTTAAGTTTCTGGTTTGTTTTACGTTACTAGGCTAGAAAGATATGATTATTTTTATTTTTATCATAATATTTACAGGTATAACAATCAATTATTATACTGTATATATAAAAAACTGAAAAAAATTTGTAAATGAAAAAAAATGTAACAATTAATTAAAATATTTCCAGTTTATTTTATTTTTCAATGTTCTTTTATTTTATTTTATTATCACTATATATTAAAAGATTCTCTCTCTCTCTCTCTCTCTCTCTCTCTCTCTCTCTCTCTCTCTCTCTCTCTCTCTCTCTCCTAATTCTATCTTCTATTTATTTTTTTGTAAGTATTTCACAAGCAAAGCTGTAGTAGTAGTAGTAGTAGTAGTAGTAGTAGTAGTAGTAGTAATTTGTTGTTGTTGCTGTAGTAGTAGTAGTAGTAGTAGTAGTAGTGGTAGTAGTAGTAGTTATTGTTGTTGTTGTTATTGTATGTATGAAAGTAATTATTATTATTATTGTTGTTGTTGTTGTTATTATTGTTTTGTTTTTAGTCTTTAAGCAACAAAATTAGACAAAAAATGTAAACTTATTAACTGTTATTATAATCGTTATTATTATTATTATAATTATTATTATTATTATTATTGTTAATATTGTTATTATTAAAAAAAGCAAGTGTTTGTGTGTGTGTGTGTGTGTGTGTGTGTGTGTGTGTGTGTGTGTGTGTGTGTGTGTGTGTGTGTGTGTGTGTGTGTGTGTGTGTGTGTCCAAGCAACCCCAAGCATAGAGACGAGAGGAGACGACAACAACAACAACAACAACAACAACAACAACAACAACAACAACAAAACAAACAAATAGAAAAAAAAAAACACGGAACAATTTGTAGCAGTAGCGGCGGCGGCGGCGGCGACAAACAAACAAACAAACAAACAAACAAACAAACAAACAAACAAACATACACACAAACAAGATGTGATGAAATTAATATGAATAAGAGAAAAGATTCGTCACTTGAGAAAATAATAATAATAATAATAATAATAATAATAATAATAATAATAATAATAATAATAATAATAATAATAATGGTTAAATTACATACAGGGTGTTTCAAAAGTGTGGGCGCTCTAGAATAATTACTTAACTTTTTTTTTTTACTAATACTGAAAAATATTAATGGAGAATCTGACTCGTTAATTTTTTGTTCATTTTTTTTTTCAAGAAGTACAAAAAATGATGCTACTTGGA
>NW_026973666.1:4625000-4627500 GCF_035594125.1 Scylla paramamosain
AGGAGGAGGAGGAACAAAAACGAGAAAACAAGATAGAAATGAAGAGAAAGAAGACAAAAAAAAAAAAAAATAGGTAGGAGGAGGAGGAGGAGGAGGAGGATGAGGATGAGGAGGAGGAGGAGGAGGAGGAGGAACAAAAACGAGAAAACAAGATAGAAATGAAGAGAAAGAAGACAAAAAAAAATAGGTAGGAGGAGGAGGAGGAGGAGGAGGAGGAGGAGGAGGAGGAGGAGGAGGAGGAGGAGGAGGAGGAGGAGGAGGAGGAACAAAAACGAGAAAACAAGATAGAAATGAAGAGAAAGAAGACAAAAAAAAAAAAAAAAAATAGGAGGAGGAGGAGGAGGAGGAGGAGGAGGAGGAGGAGGAGGAGGAGGAGGAGGAGGAGGAGGAGGAGGAGGAGGAGGAACAAAAACGAGAAAACAAGATAGAAATGAAGAGAAAGAAGACAAAAAAAAAAAAAAAAAAAATAGGTAGGAGGAGGAGGAGGAGGAGGAGGAGGAGGAGGAGGAGGAGGAGGAGGAGGAGGAGGAGGAGGAGGTACTTACGGCATAATTGAACTGTGCGTTGAATTCAGGGTTGTTGGCAATAATGTGTCTCTCCGTCTCTGTGAAGAAGATAAATAGTTGTAGTTGTTGTAGTTGTAGTAGTAGTAGTAGTAGTAGTAGTAGTAGTAGTAGTAGTAGTAGTGGCAGGAGGAGGAGGAGGAGGAGGAGGAGGAGGAGGAGGAGGAGGAGGGAGATTTGAGGAAGGAAGGAAGGAAGGAAGGAAGGAAGGAAGGAAGGAAGGAAGGAAGGAAGGAAGAAGAAGAAGAAGAAGAAGAAGAAGAAGAAGAAGAAGAAGAAGAAGAAGAAGAAGAAGAAGAAGAAGAAGAAGAAGAAGACATTACGATGACAATAATAAAAAATGACAATATAAATAAACAACAACAACAACAACAACAACAACAACAACAACAACACACACACACACACACACACACACACACACACACACACACACACACACACACACAAGTAACAATAACATAATTACAAGTTTTATATGTAATTTTTCGTTCGTATGTTTGTACCAGAGAGAGAGAGAGAGAGAGAGAGAGAGAGAGAGAGAGAGAGAGAGAGAGAGAGAGAGAGAGAGAGTACGTGTGTGTGTGTGTGTGTACGTTAATATGTGAACGTGTGCATTATTCATGTAAGTATTGATGTGTGTGTGTGTGTGTGTGTGTGTGTGTGTGTGTGTGTGTGTGTGTGTGTGTGTGTGTGTGTGTGTGTGTGTGTGTGTGTGTATGTTTCCTTTGTCTCTCTCTCTCTCTCTCTCTCTCTCTCTCTCTCTCTCTCTCTCTCTCTCTCTCTCTCTCTCTCTCTCTCTCTCTCTCTCTCTCTCTCAGGTACACGCACGCACGCACGCACATTTACCTGGTTCTAAACTATCGTACTTAGATTTTGACTTCATGGTGAGTGTGTGTGCGTGTGTGTGTGTGTGTGTGTGTGTGTGTGTGTGTGTGTGTGTGTGTGTGTGTGTGTGTGTGTGTGTGTGTGTGTGTGTGTGTGTGTGTGTTTATTTTGTCACCATTTTTTTTTATTTTTTTGTTCTTTTCCTTGTAAATGTTTGTTGTTTTTGTTGTTGTTGTTGTTGTTGTTTTTCTTTTCTCTTTCTCTGTCTCTTTTTTCTTTTTCTTGTTTTCTTTATTGGTTATTTTCTTTACTCCTTCCTTTATCTTCTTTCTTTCTTTCCTTCTCTTTTCCTTCGTTAGTTTCTTATCATAATCAGCTTTCTATATCTCTGTCTTCCCTTCTTTATTCAGTCTATCTCTCTCCTTCTTTCACTTTTCTTAATCTTTCTCTCTCCTTTCTTCCTTTTCTCTCTTCTTCCTTTCCTTTCAAGTTCCTTTATTTCTTTATTTCGTAAAGTTTTCTATTTAAGTAATAAGTAAGTTTAAATTAAAGTATTCATACGAGATTTGAGTAAGATTCTATTAAATAAGTAATTAAGTACGTGCAATTTGACTTAAGTAAATAAGATTATATATATTTCACTAAGGTAATATTTAAAGTAATCCAATTCACATTCTCGATTTCATTTAAGTAATTCCCGGAAGCATTACCAGCAAAAGTTCATTGAGGTGGCAAGAATAAGTAGTCAGGGTGCGATGACTTCCCCGGGGAGGTACGAAAGCATTGTTTATGTGCGTACGATAACTCCCGCTGACGTACGACACTTTCTTGCTTTATATTGCGGGGAATGTTGATTGTCTATATTTTTGTTATATATATTTTCTGTTTATTGATTTTTATTTATCTTTCTTTCTATTCTTCGTGTTTATTTTTAAATTTTTTTTTCGTTGTTTTTCGTTTGTTCGTTTTCTGTGTTTTTAACGGGACACTCAGTTCTAGCTAGCGTTATTTTCTATTAATGCTTTTCCTTGCTCTTACTTTTCTTCCTTCTTTTGTTTCTATCAGTATTCTCAATGTTATACAGTTCTTGCTAACTTCATCTTGTATTC
>NW_026973666.1:4657500-4665000 GCF_035594125.1 Scylla paramamosain
TCGCTCACTATGCAGAAATGAAATCGTCGAAAAGCTGTTATGTTTCTTTCAAGTAGTTTAATTTTTGCTGTTACTTCCCTCCCTGTGTGTCTAAATGTTTTGCGCCACCCTGTACCTTGAGGACGGTTGCTATTGTTCCCTTCCATGTGTTCTTGATGTTTTGTGACACTCTGTACCGTCGAGAGAGAGGAATAAGTGATCTAGTGTTGAATTTACAATAGTGGGGGTTAACAAATTGTCACCGTTTTCTTTCACAGCAAAATATTCCTCATATTCTCTTGATATTCCCAGTAATTTAGGTTTTATTTTATCATTTGTTTGTTTGTTTGTTTACCTGCTAACCTAACTTAACCTAACCCAACCTAATTTAACATAACCTAACCCAACCTAACCTAATTTAACCTAACCTAACCTAATTTAACCTACCCTATCTTAACCTAACCTAACTTAACCTAACCTAACTTAATCTATCCTAACTTAACCTATCCTAACCTAATCTAAGTTAACCTAACCTAACCTAACCTAACCTAATCTAAGTTAACCTAACCTAACTTAACCTAACCTAATTTAACCTAACCTAACCTAACTTAACCTAACCTAATTCAACCTAACCTAACTTAACCTAACTAATTCCTTTATGTGTGTGTGTGTGTGTGTGTGTGTGTGTGTGTGTGTGTGTGTGTGTGTGTGTGTGTGTGTGTGTGTGTGTGTGTGTGTGTGTGTGTGTGTGTGTGTGTGGTGATGACGCAACACAGCAGGGCATTCAAATTTCACTACAATACAACAATATTTCACAGCCTACTCAACACTGCAAAAATATTACTTCTCCGCATTAAAAGCATATCAAAAAACACACTTAATGGGGTCAGGTCAGGTCAGGTCAGGTCAAGTCATGAGGGAGACCTAGGGGTGGTTAGTTTACAAATATCCCCAAGTTTACAAAATATAGCAATTTATTTTTAGACTTCTCAGTGACACAACTAATTCAGAGAGAGAGAGAGAGAGAGAGAGAGAGAGAGAGAGAGAGAGAGAGAGAGAGAGAGAGAGAGAGAGAGAGAGAGAGAGAAGGAAAAGAAAATAGGATTGTATCAGAAAAGAAAATAGGATTGTATCAAACTCCAGCATGTTAGGTTAGCATAGCAGGGGTGAGGGGGGGCGGCACTCCCTCACAAGCAAGACCAGTGACTTCTAAAGGTCAGGATAGCGTGGGGGGGGCGCCTGGGGGGGATAGGGGGCGGATATCCCTATTTGTTAACTTTTATTTAAATATATACGAGTATAGGTATTTTACTCCTTAAACCTCTGAGGCTTCAAAAATTTAGGTTATTTTAATAGGCCTAACAGTTCGCTGCCCCTCCACGCCTCCCACGCCTTCCTGTGCCAGAGACACGCGCCCACACAACACATGAGGTGCCGGTATCAGTAATATTTCCCACAATACCTTGCACTACAGCCAGTCACGCATTATAAATTATTAAAACTCCCTTGAAAATGTCCATCTGTTAACTGTGACCTCTTCATAAACGTTGCGCCATGTTACCACGCCCTCTGCTGTGACCTGACCTCCAAGCAAACAAGGAAAATAAGTGAAAAGAGGAAAAAACATGTACAACACAAGGAAACAAACAAAAAACAATAAACACAGCAATAAGCGAAATTGTGCCCAGACACATTTTCCGCCTTACCAATAAAAAAAAATAAATAAATAAATAAAACGAACAAAAAACACATTACATCACAAACAAAACCACAAAGTAAATAATAACTTAATAAACACGAGGCAAAGACAACGAGATGATAAACAAGACACAAACAAACACATACACAACCCTTTCATTTCTCGCTCTCCTCTGAACTGTACCCCCATCTCGTCTTTTCCCGCCATTACTGCCATATTTAACCCTCCCCAGCCATAACAGCCGCCCATGCAGTGCCGTGGGCGTGGTATGGGCGCGTGTGGCACTTACCGCATCTACTGGAGGTGTGTGGAGGGCGCGGTGGAGGTAAATATGGAATTCAGAGGAAGACAGATTCTCAACCACCCACACAACTTCACCTTCAAAACAAACTGGACACTCCCACCGGTACTGTCTCCGTCACGGTACGGTTCCCCCAAACTTGGTAGATATTACTTGTTTTTCGCTATTTTATGTATTACTAAATATTTCTCGATGTTTCTATGTAAAAATCAATGTAAGAAGTCGTAGAATAAATGTGGTAATGTTTTCCTTTTTCACGATTGTTTTCTCGATTACAGTTCTCCCTTAAATAAAGAAAACTGCTTATCGAGTTGGTATATTACGGGTAACTTAGCTAATATTGGTGTTTCTATGTTAAAATGAATCTGTGGAGTGATGCAATGGTGATAATATTCTAATTTTTTTCCTTAGAGCTTACAGTTTCCCCTTAAATTATGAATATTGCTTAGTAAATTACGGGTAACTTTTTTTTCTATATAAAGCGAGCGTGTTGAAATAACGGCAAAATATTAATTCTCCCAGTACATTTTCCTCGCAAAGGGTACAAATATATTTCTACTAGTTTTTTTTTTTTTTTTATGTAGGAGTGACACTGGCCAAGGGCAACAAAAATCCAATACAAAAAAATGCCCACTGAAATGGCAGTCCCATAAAAGGGTCAAAGCAGTGGTCAAAAATTGATGAATAAGTGTCTTGAAACCTCCCTCTTGAAGGAATTCAAGTCATAGGAAGGTGGAAATACAGAAGCAGGCAGGGAGTTCCAGAGTTTACCAGAGAAAGGGATGAATGATTGAGAATACTGGTTAACTCTTGCGTTAGAGAGGTGGACAGAATAGGGGTGAGAGAAAGAAGAAAGTCTTGTGCAGCGAGGCTGCGGAAGGAGGGGAGGCATGCGTTAGCAAGATCAGAAGAGCAGTTCGCATGAAAATAGCGGTAGAAGACAGCTAGATATGCAACATTGTGGCGGTGAGAGAGAGGCTGAAGACAGTCAGTTAGAGGAGAGGAGTTGATGAGACGAAAAGCTTTTGATTCCACCTTGTCTAGAAGAGCAGTATGAGTGGAACCCCCCAGACATGTGAAGCATACTCCATACATGGACGGATAAGGCCCTTGTACAAAGTTAGCAGCTGGGGGGTGAGAAAAACTGGCGGAGACGTCTCAGAACACCTAACTTCATAGAAGCTGTTTTAGCTAGAGATGAGATCTGAAATTTCCAGTTCAGATTATAAGTAAAGGACAGACCGAGGATGTTCAGTGTAGAAGAGGGGGACAGTTGAGTGTCATTGAAGAAGAGGGGATAGTTGTCTGGAAGGTTGTGTCGAGTTGATAGATGGAGGAATTGAGTTTTTGAGGCATTGAACAATACCAAGTTTGCTCTGCCCCAATCAGAAATTTTAGAAAGATCAGAAGTCAAGCGTTCTCTGGCTTCTCTGCGTGATATGTTTATCTCCTGAAGGGTTGGACGTCTATGAAAAGACGTGGAAAAGTGCAGGGTGGTATCATCAGCGTAGGAGTGGATAGGACAAGAAGTTTGGTTTAGAAGATCATTAATGAATAATAAGAGAGTGGGTGACAGGACAGAACCCTGAGGAACACCACTGTTAATAGATTTATAAGAACAGTGACCGTCTACCACAGCAGCAATAGAACGGTCAGAAAGGAAACTTGAGATGAAGTTACAGAGAGAAGGATAGAAACCATAGTAATGTTGTAACCTCTTCTTCATACTGGTGTGCTTGGTCTGAGATTCTGTAGCAAAGTAATTAAATATCACTAATGAAAAGTACCTACCCTTTCACTTTCCTCTTTCGAATAAAACCAAAAATCTAACAATGCATAAACGTGTCATATATTTTTCTCCACGCCTTTATACCAAAACAAGTTAATTACCCGCCCGAATAACGACGAAAAACTAAAGATATAAAGAACCGTCCGCCAGCGAAGACCGTCCCCGCCTCGGCAATGTTTACCAACACGGCCCGCATCCTTTAATAAGAGAAAAATTATATAAAAAGAAAAAAGAAAAGAACGAGTGAGAGGTGAGAGGAAGGAGGAGGTGAGACTGGCCTGGAGGACTGCAAGAGGAGGAGGAGGAGGAAGAAAATAAACTATACTTCTTAATTTTCATCTTCTTTCTCTAGTCTAAGGTAACCCAAAGCCGGGACCCCAGTGCTACACGAGTGCGCATCCCCTTTTATCTACGCTTGATACATTGCGACACAGGTATTTCAGAATAGTCGAAATTTTAAGTGTTTTTAAGGGTGTTTTTACGGTTCTAGTGGCAGATTAACGAGATTTCTACATTATTAACAGGAGGAACAGCCTTGAAAACCCACCTGGGCATCTCTGTGGTCTTGAAAAATAGTGTTTGCAAAAGGAAATGGGTTTTCAAGGGTGTTTTTTACGGTTCTAGTGGCAGATCAACGAGATTTCTACATTATTAACAGGAGAAACACCCTTGAGAACCCACCTGGGCATCTCTGTGTTCTTGAAAAATAGTGTTTGCAAAAGGAAATGGGTTTTCAAGGGTGTTTTTTACGGTTCTAGTGGCAGATTAACGAGATTTCTACATTATTAACAGGAGAAACACCCTTGAGAACCCTTGTGGTGATGGCGGTGATGCTGGCGGCGGTGCGCTTAGGGGCCACACGACACGGGAGGAGCTACAGCAGAATAGTCACACTACTGCGAGACAAGCCCTTGCAGAGACGTGTGGAAGTGAATGTAAGTGTGGTGGTGGTGGTGGTGGTTGTTAATAAGGGATGTGATAATGATAGTGTCTCTCTCTCTCTCTCTCTCTCTCTCTCTCTCTCTCTCTCTCTCTCTCTCTCTCTCTCTCTCTCTCTCTCAGTAAAAATATATTTCTCTATTCTTCCTTTTTTTATATAAGTTAATGATGTAATTCTCTCTCTCTCTCTCTCTCTCTCTCTCTCTCTCTCTCTCTCTCTCTCTCTCTCTCTCTCTCTCTCTCTCTCTCTCTCTCTCAGTAAAAATATATCAATCTATTCTTCCTTTTTTATATAAGTTAATGATGTAATTCTCTCTCTCTCTCTCTCTCTCTCTCTCTCTCTCTCTCTCTCTCTCTCTCTCTCTCTCTCTCTCTCTCTCTCTCAGTAAAAATATATTAATCTATTCTTCCTTTTTTATATAAGTTAATGATGTAATCTCTCTCTCTCTCTCTCTCTCTCTCTCTCTCTCTCTCTCTCTCTCTCTCTCTCTCTCTCTCTCTCTCTCTCTCTCTCTCTCTCTCTCTCTCTCTCTCTCTCTCTCTCTGGCAGGGGTGGGTGAAGGCAGTGCGGCGGCAGAAGGAACGCACCTTTGTGGATCTCGACGATGGATCCTGTGTCAAGAACCTGCAGGTGGGCAGCTTGTACCCCTAACACTGCTGGCAACACTGTACTGACCCTTAACCCTGTGTGCTATAGTGCTGTATTGCCCCTTTAAACTGTGGTAGGAATGCTGTGTTTGTGTTGACCCTTTAGATTGTGCTGATAATGCTGTGTTCACCATCATTATTTAGCTATTAATGCTGTGATGACCCTTAATACTGTGCTGGCTCCTCCTCCTCCTCCTCCTCCTCCTCCTCCTCCTCCTCCTCCTCCTCCTCCTCCTCCTGTGATTGTTTAGGGATTAGTTAATGAAGTATAAAAGAAAAGGAAGAAGGAAAATGATGAAAAAAATTTAAAAAGTACAAGACAGACAGGAAGTTAAGAAATGAGAAAAAAATAGAAATTAAAAGCCAAATGAAGGATTGAATAACGAAAAATGGGAAAAAAAAAAAATAAAAAATAAACGAGAAAACGAAATAGATAGATAAACAAACAACAAGAAAAAGAAGACAAAAACAACAAGAACAAACAAACAAACAAAAAATCAAATACCTTTAATCCACGTGCGTCGACAACAAAATCTTCCACTGGTGTGTTTCTTCCCTCAGGTGGTTGTCCCCTCCACCCAGCGACCCCCAGGGCTGACCTTCCACGCTGCAGTAAGGGCCCAGGGAGAGCTACGGCCCTCCCCCACCCAGCGCAGGAGGTGGAGCTGTGGGCGGACCAGATGGAGGTATGAAGAATTAGTGGAGGTGGAGGAAACTAGGAGGTACTAGGCGGTGGAGAGAAAGTGGAGGAAAAAGTGGAGATGCTGAGATGGTGGAGGAGGAGATGGAGGTATTCAGAGTGGAGGAAAGTGCAGGGAAGATGGAGAGATTTAAGTGGAGGAATGTGCAGTATTTGGAGAAAAGACTGAGGTGGAGGAGTGGAGGACGTGGAGGTGTTTGGGGAGATGTGGAGAGAAGGCGGAGGTAATTTTGGAGATGTGGAGAGGTGGAGGAACCTGGAGAGATAGAGAAAGTGAGAGTGGAGAGAGAGAAAATGAAGATAAAGCAAAAAAATGAAAGAAAGAATGAAAGAAATAAGACAAAGTGAAAGAAAACAAACAAACAAACAAACAAACAAACAAACAAACAAATAAACAAACAAACCACACACAGGTCATCTCAGGTGTGGAAGACAAGACATACCCGTTCAAGCCGCGCCACACACACCCGCCAGACCACCTGAGGGAATGCCCACACCTGCGGCCGAGGGACAGTACCTTCGCTGCCATGCTCAGGGTCAGATCGCAGGTGTGTATGGGTGTTGGGGGGGTAGGGGTGTGTGAAGGGGGAGGGGAGGTGAGGGGTATATGTGTGTGTGAGAGAGAGAGAGAGAGAGAGAGAGAGAGAGAGAGAGAGAGAGAGAGAGAGAGAGAGAGAGAGAGAGAGACCACAATAATCTAAAATAACCTCTCTCTCTCTCTCTCTCTCTCTCTCTCTCTCTCTCTCTCTCTCTCTCTCTCTCTCTCTCTCTCTCTCTCAGGCTAAGCTCTCTATACAGCAATATTTTGATCGCCACGGCTTCACCTGCATTGACACACCTGTTCTCACCGCTAACGACTGTGAGGGAGGTGGGGAGGTCTTCAGCATACAGGTAAGATACACACAAACACACACACACACACACACACACACAGTAAGTTTTAATAATATAGTTTATTATGTGTTTTTTTTCTATTTTTCTTTTGTTTGTTTGTTTGTTTGTTTGTTTTAGTGATTGATCTACTAATGAAAAAGAAAATTAACTTAACCTAACCTAACCTAACCTAACTTAACCTAACCTAACTTAACCTAACTTAACCTAACCTAACCTAACCTAACTTAACCTAACTTAACCTAACCTAACCTAACCTAACTTAACCTAACCTAACCTAACCAAACCTAACTTCTCTCTCTCTCTCTCTCTACACCACCACCACCACCACCAGGCAACCCCAGGATCCCAGAATCCCAGCAGAGGTCAGGTCATCCATTTTTTTGGTCACCCCACCCACCTCACTGTGTCTGGCCAGCTCCACCTTGAGGCCGCAGCAAGGTGAGGAGGAGGAGGAGGAGGAGAAGAAGTAGGAGTTGTGTATATATGGAAAATGAAGTCTCTCTCTCTCTCTCTTTCTCTCTCCCTGCCTTCCTTCCTTCTCAATCTCTCCC
>NW_026973666.1:4677500-4682500 GCF_035594125.1 Scylla paramamosain
AAAGAGAAAGTGAAAAAGAAGGAGAGTGAAAGTAAAGAAGAAGAAGAAGAAGAAGAAGAAGAAGAAGAAGAAGAAGAAGAAGAAGAAGAAGAAGAAGAAGAAGAAGAAGACGATGATGATGATGAAGTAAAAAAAAAGAAGAAAAAGATGAAATAAGAAAGAAGAGGAACAACAACAACAACAACAACAACAACACACCAAAACACACGCAAAACACACGCAAAACACACCCAAAACACCCAAAACACACCCAAACACACCAAAACACATCAAAACACACCAAAACACACCCAAACACACCCAAAACACACCAAAACACACCAAAAACACCCAAAACACACCCAAACACACCCAAAACACACCCAAACACCCAAAACACTCAAAACACACCCAAAACACTCAAAACACACCCAAAACACACCCAAAACACTCAAAACACACCCAAACACCCAAAACACACCAAAACACACCAAAACACACCCAAAACACACCCAAACACACGCAAAACACACCAAAACACACCAAAACACTCAAACACACCCAAAACACACCAAACACACCCAAAACACACCCAAAACACCCAAAACACACCCAAAACACACGCAAAACACACCCAAACACACGCAAAACACACCCAAACACACCAAAACATCCAAAACACACCCAAAACACACCAAAACACTCAAAACACCCAAAACACACCAAAACACGCAAAACACACCAAAACACACCCAAACACACCCAAACACACCCAAAACACACCCAAAACACACCCAAATCACACCCAAACACACCCAAAACACACCCAAACACACCCAAACACACCCAAAACACACTCAAACACACCCTAACACTCATTTCAACATGGCCACTCAAGTCTTTACGTGCGAAGTGACCTACCTGGGCAACAGACAGGTAAACGGCGCCCAATCTACGTCCTCCCTGAGCGCCCTAGTGGAGGAGCTGCTGCACCCACGCCCACACGCCCACGCCCACACCCACGCGCCCCTCCACCATCACCTCCACCAACTCCACCTGGATGAGAGAAAGGAGAATATTAATAGTCTTAATAATTACAACAGTCTACCCCGTTGTATTGGGAAGGTAGAGAGAGAGAGAGAGAGAGAGAGAGAGAGAGAGAGAGAGAGAGAGAGAGAGAGAGAGAGAGAGAGAGAGAGAATGTGATACCCTAAATTCGTACTCTTTCACACACACACACACACACACACACACGTAGGGTTAAGATAGATTTAGCCAGTGACCTTGCTCTCTCTCTCTCTCTCTCTCTCTCTCTCTCCTAATACTTAAAAAAACACACACAAACAGGCTAAGCCAAACGTAATTAGCTAAATTAACGCCAAAATATCTCTAATAACTATTTTTTTCCATACCACTTAAAAAAAAAAAAGTTGTAAAGCATATTCATAAAAAATAGCAATTATTTTACCACAAGTAACAGCGTGTGTGTCTGGCGGTGTTCTGAGACGCCCTGCTTTCCCCAACACTGTTTTCCAAAGCCACAGAGAAGCCTAGCAGGGTTTTCAAGCGTGTTTCTCGTGTCAGTGATGTGGAAATCTTGTTAATCTGTCACTAGAACCGTAAAAACACTCTTAAAAACCCGTGTCACCTTACCACGGCCCAAAGGGAAGCCTAGCCTGGTTCTCAAAACTGTTTCTCTTGTTGATAATGTGGAAATCTTGTTAATCTGTCACTAGAACCGTAAAAACACTCTTAAAAACCCGTGTCACCTCACCACAGCCCAAAGGGAAGCCTAGCCTGGTTCTCAAAACTGTTTCTCTTGTTGATAATTTGGAAATCTTGTTAATCTGTCACTAGAACCACAAAAAAACACTCTTAAAAACCCGTGTCACCTCACCACGGCCCAAAGGGAAGCCTAGCCTGGTTCTCAAAACTGTTTCTCTTGTTGATAATGTGGAAATCTTGTTAATCTGTCACTAGAACCGTAAAAACACTTAAAAACCCGTGTCACCTCACCACGGCCCAAAGAGAAGCCTAGCCTGGTTCTCAAAACTGTTTCTCTTGTTGATAATGTGGAAAACTTGTTAATCTGTCACTAGAACCACAAAAAACACTTAAAAAACCTGTCACCTCACTACTGTTCTTTCCCAAGGCCAAAGAGGAGTCTAGCCTGGTTCTCAAGACTATTTCTCCTGTTGATAATGTGAAAATCTTGTTAATATATCCCTAGAACCGTAAAAAAACACTCACAGAGAAGCGTAGCCTAGCCAAGCCGGGTTCTCAAGACTACTTTTCTTACTGATAATGTGGAAATCTTGTCAATATATCCCTAGAACCGTAAAAAAACACTCAGAGAAGCGTAGCCTAGCCAAGCCGGGTTCTCAAGACTGCTTTTCTTACTGATAATGTGGAAATCTTGTCAATCTATCACTAGAACCGTAAAAAACAGCCACAGAGAAGCGGAGCCTAGCCAAGCCGGGTTCTCAAGACTGCTTTTCTTACTGATAATGTGGAAATCTTGTCAATCTATCACTAGAACCGTAAAAAAACACTCACAGAGAAGCGTAGCCTAGCCAAGCCGGGTTCTCAAGACTGCTTTTCTTACTGATAATGTGGAAATCTTGTCAATATATCCCTAGAACCGTAAAAAAAACACTCACAGAGAAGCGTAGCCTAGCCAAGCCGGGTTCTCAAGATTGCTTTTCTTACTGATAATGTGGAAATCTTGTCAATCTATCACTAGAACCGTAAAAACACCATTAAAAACCCATGTAGCTTAAACAAGAACCATTGAAAGCAGTGAAGGTGCATTGCAGAAGCGTTCTAGAATACGGGCCAACGTATATAGTATTTGTAAAGCATTTTAATCACTTCACATGTATTAACCAGTTCAATCTAGGCACCGTTTTCTATTACGTATTGCCCTGACATGCCGCTTATACTCTCCCGCTATGATAAACTAAACTAATTATATATGTATCTATGTATATGTATGTAGGTGAGCGAGAGGTGAACTAATTATGTATATATGTGTAGGTGAGCGAGAGGTGTCTGTTGGTGTGTGACGAAGAGCAGCTGCGTCTAAACCCTGTGAGAAAGGACGAAGGATTTGAGTCAGACACAGAGTCATCGGGCAGCGCGTGTGAGGACCCCTGCTGCCGCCATGACGTCAAGGTAAGGGTGCTGGATGCTGTTATAGAGGATCGGGTGCCAGTAAAGAAGGATCGGGGAGCGTTATAAAGGATTAGATTTGCTTTATAAAGGATTAGATGGTATTTTAAAGGGTTAGGTTGATTATAAAGGGTTACATTAGTGTTATAAAAGACTAGATGTTATTTTTAAAGAGTTATATGGTATTTCAAAGGGTTACGCTGTTTATAAAGGGTTACATTGGGGGTTATAAAAGATTAGATATATTTTAAAGATAATATTTCAAAGGCTTAGATTGTTTATAAAGGGTTGCATTGCGGTTATAAAGGATTAGATGATGTTTCAAAGGGTTGGGTTATTTATAAAGGTTTAGATTGGGTTTATAAAGGATTAAGCTGTTTTACAAAAGGATGGAGGAGGAGAAGTAAGATTAGAGGAAGAGGAGGAGGAAGAAGAGGAAGAAATTAATGCATTGGAAGAGAAGAAAGGGTAGGTGAAGAGAAGGAGGAGGACGAGGAGGAGGAGGAGGAGGAAGAGGAAGAGGAGAAATTATTGGTGATAGGAGAAAAAATAGAGAAAAAAGAAAAGGAGGACAAGGACGAGGAGAGGAGGAGGAGGAGGAGGAGGAGGAGGAGGAGGAGGAGGAGGAGGAGGAGGAGGAGATTAAGGACGAGGTGAATAGAGGATAAGTGTTTATTGAAGAGGAGGAGGAGGAGGAGGAGGAGGGGGAGGAGGAGGAGGAGGAGGAGGAGGAGGAGGAGACTTAAAACACCCCCAAAAAAAGACCCCCTTTAAAATAGATCCACTTAAAATAAAAACCATTTAAAATAGAGCCCCTTAAAAGCCCCCTTTAAAAAGACCCCCCTTAAAATAGACCCCGTTAAAAGACACCCTTAAAAAGACCCCCTTAAAAATAGACCCCCACTTAAAATGAAAAGCCTTTAAAATAGAGCCCCTTAAAAAGACCCCCTTAAAATAGACCCCCTTAAAAGACCCCCTTTAAAATAGACCCCGTTAAAAAAGACCCCCTTTAAAATAGACCCCCTTTAAAAGACCCCCTTTAAAAGACCCCTTTAAAAGACCCCCTTTAAAATAGACCCCGTTAAAAGACCCCGTTAAAAGACCCCCCGTTAAAAAAGACCCCCCTTTAAAAAGATCCCCTTTAAAAGACCCCCGTTAAAAGACCCCCTTTAAAAGACCCCGTTAAAAAAAGACCCCGTTTTCTTTCAGGTAATTAGTGACCACGTGATGAGACTAGACCAACTAATTAATGATGAGGGGACGAGGACCAAGAAGACCTCCACTGACTCCTCCCTCTCCTCCTCCTCCTCCTCCTCCTCCTCCTCCTCCTCCTCCTCTAACAGTAGCAGTGGGGCGGAGAGTGAAGATGATTCCCCCAGACCCCCCCACCACCACCTCCCCCAGCGTGGTCCCAATGGTGGTGGTGGTGTTGCTGCTGGCGGTGGCGTCTCTCAGGTACTGTTGTTGTTGTTGTTGTTGTTGTTGTTGTTGTTGTTGTTTTGTTAAGTTTATTAGTGTGTGTGTGTGTGTGTGTGTGTGTGTGTGTGTGTGTGTGTGTGTGTGTGTGTGTGTGTGTGTGTGTGTGTGTGTGTGTGTATCTATCTGTCTGTTTGTCCGTGTGTGTGTGTGTGTGTGTGTGTGTGTGTGTGTGTGTGTGTGTGTGTGTGTGTGTGTCTATTCCCCTGTCTCCGCAGCAGCAGCACCACCACCACCACCACCACCACCACCAGGAGGGCGTGGGCGGAGGCGTGGGCGTGGATATCCAGGTGAGCGACATCTTGTTCTGCCACGTGTCGGGGGCGTGGCCGCGCGTGCTGGTGGTGGCGGCGCGGGCGGCGGGCAGCGCGCAG
>NW_026973666.1:4695000-4710000 GCF_035594125.1 Scylla paramamosain
GACGATTGCAGCCATTTCCAACTCTATTACTGCATAGCGGCTCTCTGTGTCTGTAACAAATCTTGACCCGCATTGCACCATCTTCCACTGGTCACTGTGCTTCTGCAGGAGAACGAATCCAAATCCGTGCATCCTTGAGGCGTCAGTCTGTAGCATCGTTGGTAATGATGGGTCGAAGTATGCCAAGACAGGTGGGCTGACGAGACACTGTTTCACCTTCTCAAACGCCTCTTCATGGTTAGAAGACCAGCACCAACTGTTCTTCGGGCGTAAGAGATCTCTGAGGGGTTGTGCAGCTGCAGCCACAGCAGGAGAAAAGCTTCCAAGCTGGTTTGTAAGACCCATGAATGATCGTAAGTCGGTGATGTGCTGTGGTCGTGGGAAGTCAGAGATTGCCTTAACTTTCTTTGAGTCTGTCGTGTAGCCTTGTCCAGAAACAGAGTAACCACAGTAATCTACCACTCTTTCCGCGAATGTAAACTTCTGTGGGTTGAGAGTGATGCCGTGCTGGTCACACCGCCGCACAATCTGAATGACATGGGCTAAGTGCGCACTGTAGGTGGAGTCATAGGCCAGGATGTCGTCCACGATCTTGATGGTGTTAGGTATGTCGCCGAGAGCTTGGTCTCCTCGACGGTTATACTCGTCTCCAGACGAGACGAGACCCATAACCGCTCGCCGAAACTTGTACCGACCCCAAGGTGTTATGAAGCAGGTTAAATCCTGGTCTTCTTCTCTAATGGGGACTTGAAAATACCCCATCTTGGCATCAAGAGTGGTGAACCAAACTGCTCCGGTCCCGATCGAGGCGATGGCGTCATGAGGTGAGCGCACTGGATACACGGGCCTCTTCACGTAACGGTTGAGTCGTGTCAGGTCAACACACAGCCTTACACCAGATGTCTTTTTTGGGACAGGCACGATGGGGTGGCACCATGCCGTAGGGTAGTCCACACTCTCGATGATTCCCTTGTTAAGCAGCTCTTCCAACTGGCTCTTAATTTCTTCACGCCAATTGTAAGGGATTGTACGAGATGCTGTTACGGCGAAGGGTCGAGCGTCGTCTGTCAACTCGATGGCCATGGATCCACCAGCCATTGCACGTAAACCTTCCTTTGCTTCGAAGACGCTGGGAAAGGCCTTGATCACAGCAGCAGCGTGCCCCGCACGCTGCTGTGGCGTTGGGTCGTAGGAATGAGGCCAGCTGATCACTTCTGTGGGCGTAGATAGAGGTGGCTGCGAGGCGGTCGGGTACTTGATGGAGCTGTTGCCGGTGTGCTGTTCTTCCCTGCGTAGCGGTCGGATTTGAGCCGGAAAATCTTCGGGGAGGATTCCGAGAGCGATGGAATCGTACCAGCTAAGCAGCGCCCCCTTCACCTCCTTCACCACGCTCACAACAGTCTCAGCTTCCCTGTCGCCCAGTTGCAAGTGCGACGAGAAAGTTCCTACACAGGTGAGGGGGTGATTACCGGCAGCATAAAGTCCATCACCATCAGCGGGCGCCAAGCTGGAGGGCGGGATTCCAAGGAGTGTTGCCGTGTCGAGGCCAATAACGGTCGTTTCGGCCCCAGAGTCAGGAGTCCACGTAATCTTGTCTCTTCCAGCGGGATGTGTGGCGGTAATGAGCACCTGGGGCGCAGGTCGTGCCGTCACCGTCTTTGTGTATACGCCTGATAAGAGCTGGTATACACTGGCACCGGCTCCCCGCCTCGGGCCTGCACCGCGATGAGGAGAGACAGTTGAGGAACTCCTCGAAGCTCCTCGTCGTTTCCTCACTGTCTGCTGACATACACTCGCAAAATGCCCTCTTTTCCCGCAGTTACGACACACTTTATCTATTGCCTGGCATCCCCTTTTGTCACTGCGACAATCTTTGCCACAACGATAACAGCCCGTGGGGCTTGAGCCCCCGAAACTGCCCTTCCTGTAGTTCGAGACAGCGTTCACACCATGGCTCGAAGAGTGAGAGCCGCCCCTTAGTACTGCACTACACTGGTTAGCGCTCTCTGATGCTCTGCAAATATCTATGGCGTTTTCAAGGGTGAGTTTCTTGTTTTCCAGCATGCGTTTCAGAGCCACTTCGTCTCGTGTCCCAACGACAATTCTGTCACGCAGCTGATGGTTTATGCACTGGTCGCAAAAGTCACAGAAATTGGCGATTTCCTTTACAGCACATAAAAAGTCGTCAAAACCTTCTTGCGTTTCTTGCACGCGGGAGTAGAAGTCTCTTCTATCCATGATGATGTTGCGCTGGCTTCGCAGGTACTCACACATTGCATCGAGGATGGTTCTTAACTCCGCGTCTCTCGGTAAGCTTATCCCGTAGCGAAGTGTACGGGTCCACTCGTCGTCTAGGACAGCAGCGAGTGCCGCCCTCTGCTCAGCCAGGGAGAGACAGTCTATCCTGGCGAGGGTTACGTATCCTTCAAACTTATGGCGCCACGTGTCGAACTCACGTAAAGATGCTGACGCCGTTAAGTGAGGAATGATGGTGGCGGACGTCGGGAACCTCGCGCCCTGGGTAGACGTGCTGCGGGCTGTGGTTTCGCCTTCATTGCTCGCCGTGGTGCGACTGGGAGCTTGTGTCCCCACTCTCTCCAGCAGCTGGGTTAAACGCTCCTCGCGAGCCTGACTCTGCTCCGACTGTCGCGCTAGCAGGGCAGCCAGCGCCTCCAACTGCTTCTCCATTCTGCGCCGTACCCACTGCAGCCTTGTCCTGATCCTACTCACTGCGCCATGTTCGACTCTTGACCAGCAGGGGCACAGGAAACGCAGGTAACAGTGCAGGTGTTTATTCACAGAAGGTGTGAACAGAAGGCTGGAGGTAGGTGATCTCCCGGCGCCAGGCCGCGCACTTCCACTTAACACTTATGACTGAAGCCTAGCTCGTTCACTCATACACGTATTCATGCCTCACACAAGTCTCGCTCATTCACTCGTTCACACAACTAGCTAACAACCACACACAGATATATTAAAAAGATTAATGACAAAAAATAAATAAATAAATAAAAACATTCATTCCATGCAGGTGGGCTCTCCTTGACCCACAGAGAAAGGCTGGTAATTCTCTGTTGATCATTAGCTACAGTATGGCAGCCTCTGTTATACTTCGATATCTCTGTGAAATATTGTTGTTTTTTTAACGTCAAATGGTAAATACTTAATAATGATAAGCTGAGATATAACACAGTATTAAGCCAAGCCTTCAGTTCACACAAGCTTTTCAATGATTTCACATTACGCCACACAAGGGACGAGACATTGCAGTGCAAGCCCCGCCAGGACATGTTTGAATTTGGCGCTTCAATCAGTAGCATCTAGATACTTTGACAATTACAGTTAAAATGGCCTGAGATTTATTTTTACACGCTTATAATTCTTTATATTTAATTTTCTATTAGTTTAGTATAATATAAAAGAAGTTGGTGCTTGTTATTGAAAGGTAAAAGTGTCTTGTGGATAGGTTTGGGTGCGTACTGTGCGGAGCAGGCTGGGAGGGACGACACACCACCAGACCTCAGTAAGCAAGGCTCTGTGTTCAAAGGGTGCCATAAATTGCTGCTTTATTTAACGTATTTTCGCAGAACAAGACAGTGACAGGGGCCGTGGTGGCTGTCTGCGTGTGCTGGTGCAAGCTTGGTGCCTGCCGGGAGGTGCCAAGTGCAGTGCCACCAAGGCTAATATTGATAAGAAACCGGCCCACCACTTGTCCAGCCAGCTAATTTGCACAGTGTGATGTAACAGGCGGTAACTGTGATAGTGTTGTTACCTGTCACCAACAACAACAACAACACAGGGCTGTCAGGTCAGTGGTTAACCTTACTGTTTATTGTTAAGCCTCGTATTTCATGTTTTTTGCACCTCGTTAGGAATATATTGACGTGACCCAGCATTCCACGGTGCCACAAGCGCTCCAAGCCTCCACCACAAAACTCTTACTAATTAACCATGACAGGAATTATAAAGACGTAAAAAAAATACACTTAACTAATGTTATCAGCTGAGGTGGAGGCAGCCTTCCCCATTTGTCGGCCAATATCTGCTTCATTTCTCACTTATTGTAAGCCTAACACGTCAGTAAGTGGAGCTACATGACTAGGCTTTCATATCCGCTAGCTAGATATATCCGCCATTCCCTCATTTAGTTACGATGGAAGAATAACAGGCAAAATAGCGGCCGTTCTCTCCACTGACAAGGGCCGCCATGTTGCCTGGCTACCTCCGCCAACCTGATTCAACCTGTGGATTTCAAAATTTTTTTGGTATTTTCTTAACTTCTTTATTCTGGTGGTATAGCATGTTTTTATGGTTTATAAAAATAATTATTTGCTTTAGAAGTGTTTTCGTGGCTTGTGTTGAGTTGTGTTGAATTTTGTGTTGCTTGACGAAAATGTGGGGAGTTTTTTTGGCAGTATTTTGGCAAACTTGTTTTTTTATTTCACGCTCTAACTACGTCTTTTGTGTTTCTAAAAATTGCTTATGATTTTTAAAGTGTTTTTTGGTTCCTGTTGAGGGAAATAAGTGGACTTTAGAAATGGTTTATGGTCCTGTTAAAAGTTGTTATTACAACACTTTTTATGTTATTGTCTCTCCATTTCAGCTTGTAACTAACTTTTCATTGCTTGAAAAAATAGTTTGTATGTTTTAAAGTGTTTTATCTTGTTGTTGAGTCAAAATGGGTGGACTTTTCAGTGGTTTTTAATCGTATTTAGGTTCCAACACTTGTTTTTTACAATATTTCGGTTTTATTTGTTTATTCTTGTTCCAGGTAACTTTTGATGGTGTAAGATGATAGTTCAGATTTTTTAAAATTTTTTACGCTCCTAAAAATTCAAATGTTGTGGATTTTTCAATGATTTAAATTGTGCCGAATATTTCAACACTTTTTCCATATTTCATTTGGATATTTTTTAAATACTACTCAGGCTGGAGCTGTTTTAATATTGTGAATATTAGTTTAAGTATTTGTCAAGTCAGAATATATAAGGCATTCCAGCCTAGCTCCATTTTTTCGAGGGGTCATTTTCAAAATGAAACCCGTTACGGTACGTAAAATAGCCGTGACGTCACGGCCGCCATCATGGACCCGGGACCTTGATCGGCTCCGCTGTCTCCTCGGTAATATTTATCGTATTTTGCAATGTTTTCCTGGTGTTTCCATGTCTTTCTAGACTCAGACGTGTAGATAAGAGTAGAATGAGTAAGAAAATGAGAGAAATAGAGGAGGAAGATGAAGGGAGAAGGAATAGAGGAGGTGGTAAAACAGAAAAATGCTAAGAAAACAATATTTAGGTTAATTTTCCCTGCTGCCCTGTCTGTCTTTGTAGTATTTGTCTTCCGTGACAGTGCTTGCAGTGTATTTGCTGTGTTTAGGGGCTGTTGGAGTGTGTCTGGAGGTGTTTACGGGGTGTTGGAGTGTGTGTGGAGGTGTTTAGGGGGTGTTGGAGTGTCTGTTGATGGGATTTGGTGATGTTTGAGTCAATATTTAGCGTTCCTGGTGTGTTTTGGGGTGTCTTAGGCTTGTTTACGAATGTTTTAAGTGTGTTTTGGACTGTTTTCAATGTTTTGTGATGTTTTAAGTGTATTTTGTGATGTTATGGATGAGTTCGGGTGTGTTTTATATTGATACGGGTGGGTTCTGGGTGCGTTTGTGGGTATTTCAGGTCAGTCTGGGTGTGTTTTGGAGTGTTTTAAGTGTGTTTTGGGCCGTTTTCAGTGTTTTGGGATCTTGTAAGTGTGTTTTGGGATGTTATGGATGAGTTTGAATGTGTTTTGAGTAGGTACGGTGTGTTTTGGATGCGTTTTAAGTCAATTTGGGTGAGTTTTGGAGTATTTTAAGTGTGTTTGGGGATATTTTGGTGCACTTTCGATATGTTTAGGATGTTTTTTTGTGCGTTTAGGAGTGTTCTGGGTATGTTGAAGGTGTTTTAAAGTGTTTTAGTGTAATTGGAGTTGCTTTTGAGGTGTTTTGGTTATGTTATAGGCATGTTGCAGATAACCATTGGGTCTTTGAGGGTAGAAGTGGTGTGCTTGAGGTAAAATAAAAGATTCTAGGGTGTTTTGGGGAGAGGCTGTGATAGTAGAAGCTTGTCAGGGGTGTTATAGCGTGTGTTGTGATATATGAAGCTACTAGATGCAAGTGTGGGGGATGTCTGGGTCTGGACGGAGTGTTGTGGTGTTAGGGTGCTAGCAGGGGGAGGTACTGGAGGTTGTAGGGATGTGTAGAGGGTAAATAGAGAGGTACACTGTAGGTTAGGTTAGGTTAGGCGTTGATTGGCGTTGATTCAGTTATACATTTTTTTTTTTTTCAGATACAAATGCAGTTGGACAAGAGAGAAAAGCAGGAAGACCACCACCACCACCACCAGCACAGCGCGGAAAGTTGAAAAGTGAATAATCAACCGCATGCTGTCCTTTATTCTCTTGAGTATGAAATGGTTAAATGACAATCTCTCTCTCTCTCTCTCTCTCTCTCTCTCTCTCTCTCTCTCTCTCTCTCTCTCTCTCTCTCTCTCTCTCTCTCTCAGCTTGGTATTAGTAACCCCGTTGGCAGAAGTGACACCCGCGTTTTCTCTTCTCAGATGTAAACAAAGCGGTAGTTTCCTTCCAGCTGGTGATAAAACTTTCTCTCGCTCTCCCTCACTCTCCCTCACTCTCCCACGCCACGGAAGCAGTGAAATAAGGCACACGAGGAGGAAGTGAGAGGATAATGAAGTTTGGAAGTTTGTGATACGTCAGAAGGTTACACCCATTTCCTGTCCAGATGTTGGTTATTGGGCCTCGTGTTTGTTTGTGTTCCCTAGTGTTGCTCTTGTGTTGTGAGAGGAATATAGTGCTGTGTGTGTGTGTGTGTGTGTGTGTGTGTGTGTGTGTGTGTGTGTGTGTGTGTGTGTGAAGAAGAAAATGTTATATTATATCTACGTGTTTAAAAGTTTCCTACATTTAAGTCAAAAGAGGCTGGTTGGCTGGCTGATGCTGCTACTGTGTGGATTTAATTGCTCGTCTATGTTCCTTTATGCTGTGAGGGAAAGTGTGTGTGTGTGTGTGTGTGTGTGTGTGTGTGTGTGTGTGTGTGTGTGAAGGAAGAAAGGGGTGGTGTTTAGGGGTCTGGGA
This sequence comes from Scylla paramamosain, assembly GCF_035594125.1. NCBI lineage: Eukaryota > Metazoa > Arthropoda > Malacostraca > Decapoda > Portunidae > Scylla > Scylla paramamosain. The sequence continues at coordinate 4,702,117 of NW_026973666.1, forward strand.
TGAGAAAACGAGTCATTTCTTTTTTAGCCTTCAGAAAAAAAATAATAAGAAAGTTTTTACAGTGGGAAAATTTTGGTGGTGAGGGAGAATATGACTAAAATATTACCTCAAATTTAAGCTAACGTGGTGAAGCTTCACACTCCTCAGCTGCCCCAAACCAAACCAAGCCTAACCCAAAGAAGCCTACCCTAACTTCTGTCTGGTGCTTCCTCCTCCCCAAGACTGACTGGCTATCTCGTGTCTTAATCCCAAGCTAGCCTAACCAAACTTTACCTAACGTAACCTAAGCAATTCTAACCTAGCCAAACCTTACCTAAGCAAGCCTCACCTAACCTAACCTAACCTAACCTAACCTAACTCAACCTAACCTAACCTAACCTAACCTAACCTAAAGAAGCCTAGCCAAACCTAACCTAACCTAGCCTAGCTTAACCTAACCTAACCTTGCCTAACTTAACGAAGCATAGCCAAACCTAACCTAACCTAGCCTAACCAAACCTAATGTAACTTTCAGAGCAATGGCAACCCTCCGATCCGGCAAGCAAGTTGACGGCAGCGATGGCGGCGGCAGTGGTGGTGAGGTGGACGGCAGGGACAGAGGGGCAGTACAGGATGCGGACATCAAGGAGAAGGTGAGCAGGGTGTTGTGTGGGTGTGTGTTGCTAAGTTGAGGTGTAAAGTGTTTGGTTGTCAACACGCTGCAATATTTGTCACTCAAGGCTCATGCAACACTGCCTCCATGCACAAGTGTGTCGGGAAAGTGATTTAAAGTCGTAAACATTTTCTTGTTTTACTTTATTTGTTTATTTATTTATTTTGATTTATTTTTTACATATACAGGAGGGACACTGGTCAAAGGCAACTAAATACTATAAGAAAAAAATACTGAGAAAAAAATAAAAGATAAAAAAGACCTCACTTAACCTAACCTAACCTGACCTCTTTTAACCTAACATAACCTAACTTAACCTAACCTAACCTAACATATGCTAACTTAACCTAACCTAACCTCTTTTAACCTATCCTAACCTAACCTAACTTAACCTAACCTAACCTAACCTAACTTAACCTAACCTAACCTAACCTAACTTAACATAACCTAACCTAAGCTAACCTAACCTAACCTAACCTTAACCTAACCTAACCTAACCTAACATATGCTAACTTAACCTAACCTAACCTAACCTAACCTAACCTAACCTAACGTCTTTTAACCTAACCTAACCAAACCTAACCTAACCTAACCTAACCTAACTTAACCTAACCTCACTTAACCTAACCTAACCTAACCTAACTTAACCTAACCTAACTTAACCTAACCTAACCTAACCTAACGTAACCTAACTTAACCTAACCTAACCTAACCTCTTTTAACCTAACCTAACTTAACCTAACCTAACCTAACCTAACCTAACCTAACACCCGCAGAGGAACGCACGGACAAGCAAGGTGGTATTCGGCAGTCTGATCCTGGACCTGCTCGGCTTCACGGTGGTGCTGCCTCTGTTTCCTGCTCTCCTCGACTATTACTCCAAGCATGACTCCAGCGGCTTGTATTCCTCTCTGCTGTCCTCTGTCACTTATTACCAGCACATCATTGGCGTTCCTGCAAGGTTCCACTCTGTCTTGTTTGGTGGTATGTGGGTTTGTTTTGTTTTGTATTGGTTTATATATTTTTAGATTGTTTTATTTATTGATTTATTTATTTTCAATTTTTTTTTTATCCTATTATCTATTTATTTTGTTTGTTTGTTTGTTTGTTTGTAGGGTGTGTGTGTGTGTGTGTTTGTTTGTGTTCCTGCTGTTCAATATTGCAGCTTGTTTTTTTTTTTTTTTTTTTTTTTTTTTTTTTATCATTATCTTGTGTTTTATTCCCTTTCATTTGTGTTTATTGTTTGTTTTTTCACGTCGCCATCATCCTTTCTCTTTATTTTTCGTCTTTTCTTACGTAATTCTTTGCCACTTGCTTTTCAATTCCACGTCAGGAGTTTTTGCAGTGTTCGTCACCCCTTAAGGTCCTCTTGATTCAGTTTGTCAGTGTTCATCACCCCTACAGGTCCTCTTGATTCAGTTTCTCAGTGTTTGTCACCCCTACAGGTCCTCTTGGGTGAGTTTTTCAGTGTTCGTCACCCCTGTAGGTCTCCTTGGGTCAGTTTATAAGTCTTCGTCACCCCTACAGGTCCTCTTGGGTGAGTTTCTCAGTGTTGTTCCCCCTACAGGTCTCCTTGGGTCATTGTTCTCCCTGCTTCAGTTCCTGTTCTCTCCCATCACTGGCGCTCTGTCGGATGTCTATGGCAGGAAACCAGTCTTCATTTGCACCCTGGTACGTTCCTTCTTATTTATTTATTTACAGTGTTATTCTCGATTTACCCATCTATTCATTTTACGCAAGAGAAACGCAGATTAATGAGTGACGAACAGAAACACAAACACACACACTCACTTTCTCAGTCCATCTTATCTAACAAAACACACAAGTAACATCAATTTCTCCACTTGTCACTCATCCACACACCACTCACTCATCCACCATCCTTCCAGATCGGCGTGGCTGCCTCGTACGGACTCTGGGCGGCTGCGAGTAATTTTGCTATGTTTGTCATGGCTCGCATCGTTGGCGGAGCTGTGAAGGGGAACGTGTCCCTGGCGTACTCCATCATGACGGACGTGTCAGATGAGAAGACAAGGGCGAGGGGCATGGTGAGGTCTGCTGGGGTGTTGTGGATTGTTCTGAGGGTGTTTTCAGGTGTTTTTGGGGTGTTTTGGGGTGTTTTTGGGGTGTTTTTGGTGTGTCTTGGGTGTTTTTGTGTGTTTTTGGGTGTTTTTGGTGTGTTTTGGTGTGTTTTGGGGTGTTTTTGGTGTGTTTTTGTGTGTTTTGGGGTGTTTTTGGTGTGTTTTTGTGTGTTTTGGGGTGTTTTTGTGTGTTTTGGGGTGTTTTTGGTGTGTTTTGGGGTGTTTTGGTGTGTTTTGTGAAGTGTTTTTGTGTGCTTTGTGTGTTTTGGGGTGTTTTTGGTGTGTTTTGGGGTGTTTTTGTGTGTTTTGGGGTGTTTTGGGGTGTTTTTGGTGTGTTTTTTGTGTGTTTTGGGGTGTTTTGGTGTGTTTTTGTGTGTTTTGGAGTGTTTTGGTGTGTTTAGGGGGTGTTTTGGAGTGTTTATTGGTGTTGTGGTGGTGTTTTGGGACTTTTGGTGTGTTTTAAAGTGTTTTGGGGTGTTTTTGGAATGTTTTGGTGTGTTTTGGGATGTTTAGGAGTATTTTGGTGTGTTTTTGGAGTGTTTAGGTGTGTTTTTGGAGTGTTTTGGGGTGTTTTTGCAGTGTTTTGGGGGTGTTTAGGAGTATTTTTGGTGTTTTGATGTGTTTTTGGAGTGTTTTGGTGTATTTTGGGGTGTTTTTGGGTGTTTTAGGGTATTTTGAGAGTGTTTTGGTGTGTTTTTGGAGTGTTTTGGAATGTTTTGGTGTGTTTTGGGGTATTTTGAGTGTGTTTTGGAGTGTTTTGGGGTATTTTGAGTGTGTTTTGGTGTGTTTTTGGAGTGTTTTGGGATGTTTTGGTGTATTTTGGGGTATTTTGAGGGTGTTTTGGAGTGTTTTGGGGTATTTTGAAGGTGTTTTTAGATGTTTTAGGGTATTTTGAGGGTGTTTTGGTGTGTTTTGGGGTATTTTGAGGGTGTTTTGGAGTGTTTTGGGGTATTTTGAAGCTGTTTTGGTGTGTTTTTGTAGTGTTTTGGGATGTTTTGGTGTATTTTAGGGTATTTTGAGGGTGTTTAAAGGTGTTGTGGTGGTATTAAATATATTGTTTGTTTACTTTTTTTAACTTTTTATGTTCTTATGCATTATTTTATTTCTTATTTATATTGTGGTGTGTTGTCAATGTGCCCTAACCTAACCCAACCTCCCCTAACCTCCCCTCAACCCACAGGCACTGATCGGCGTGGCATTCAGCATAGGCTTCACCATTGGGCCAACTGTGGGGGCCGCGTTCTCCCGCTGGGGAAGTACTGGGTGGTTCGCGGCCTCGGCTGTCTACGCACTCACTCTCGCTGTGGCTAACATAATATTCTTTGCTGTCTTCTTCCAGGAATCGCTGCCTGAGGTGAGTGTGTGTGTGTGTGTGTGTGTGTGTGTGTGTGTGTGTGTGTGTGTGTGTGTGTGTGTGTGTGTGTGTTCAATAATTTATTCTTACTGTCTCTCTTTTATTTATTTATTTTTTGTTATGTACATTTTTTTTGTGTTTTTGTATAATTTTTGCTTATCTTTTTTTTTTTCTTTTCATTTTTTCTTTGTTTGCTTGTTTTGTTATTTGTTTGTATTTCCTTGTGTCTCTGAATGTTCTTAAAGAGAGGTGCATTGTGGGTAAAGCATCATTTTTCTTTTTCTTTTCCTCATTTCTTTACTTTTCCCTCTTATTCCTTCCTTTCTGTCATCATTACAAACCCATTCTATCATTTTCCTTACCATAAACCATCAAAACATCTTGACAATCTCATTTAAATCCTTTTTTTTCATTATCATCCGTTCATTTACACCATCTTGCTTTCTTTCACTTATAAATTCATTACACTCCTCTGCTTGTGTGTTTTGGAGTGTTTTCGGATATTTTGGGGTGTTTTGGGGCTGTTTTTGCAAGTGTTTTGAGGTAAATTGTCTGTTTTGGGGTATTTTTGGGTGTTTTGGGAGTGTTTTGCAAGTTTTTGAGGTAAATAGTGTGTTTTGGGGTGTTTAATGGTGTTTTGGGAGTGCTTTTCAAGTGTTTTGATGTAAATAGTTTGTTTTGGGGTGTTTAATGGTGTTTTATTGGTGTTTTGGGGTTATAAAGTGTTGTTTGAGGGTGTTTTGTGGTAAGTGGTGTGTTATCAAGGCTGTAGTGGAAGTTACTGTGGGTTTTCAAAGGGTGTTTTCATGGCGATTCACTTGTATTTGATCCCTTGTATAGTAAAACCCCAGCTCCCTGAGTTGGCAACACTGTTTGTTTACGTTCGCTGTTGTCTCGTCCTGTGTGAGTCAGATTTGTGTCTTGTTCTCCCCACCGCAGGGCAGAAGGAGGAGGGACATCGGTGCCAGTTTGAACGAGGCTTGGGAGCTGATCAACCCTAGGGCTCTGTTTTCCTTCAGCTCTGTCAAGGGCCTGGGCAGAGAAGGTGTGTGTGTGTGTGTGTGTTTGTATGTTCAGTATTGTGTGTTTGTGTCTTGTGCTGTGTGTGTTTGTTCGTGTTGTTTGTGTGTTTGTAGTATTGTGTGTGTGTGTGTTTGTGTTTAGTATTGTGTGTGTGTGTGTGTTTGTGTGTTTAGTATTGTGTGTGTGTGTGTGTGTGTGTGTGTGTATTAGCTAACATTCCCTTTTGTTTACTCCTGAAACACATACACACGCACACACACACACACCACCTCCCGTTCCTCCTCCTCCTTTTCTCCCTTCACTCATAAACATCTCTCTTTCTCTCTTTCTCTGTAGAACGTACGAAATTAATACAACTTAGCCGAGTTTACTTCCTCTACCTGTTCCTGTATTCCGGCCTGGAGTTTACGCTGACCTTCGTGACCCACCACAAGCATAGTTACGACTCGTTGGCACAGGGCCGCATGTTTTCCTTCCTGGGCCTGGTCATGGCACTCACACAGGGAGGGTTTATGCGAAGTGTTAAGACCGGAACTGAAAAGGCAACTGCTAATAAGGTTAGGTGTGTTCTGTGGTCTGTTTGTGTGTGTTGGGGAGGGGTTTGTGTGTGTGTGTGGCCGGGAGAGGGTTGCCTGTGTGTGTGTTTTCAAGGGTGTTTTCATGGTTCTAGTTTAACGGGCTGTAGTGGAAGTTATTGGGGTTTTCAAGGGTGTTTTCATGGTTCTAGTTTAACGGGCTGTAGTGGAAGTTATTGGGGTTTTCAAGGGTGTTTTCATGGTTCTAGTTTAACGGGCTGTAGTGGAAGTTATTGGGGTTTTCAAGGGTGTTTTTATGGTTCTAGTTTAATGGGCTGTAGTGGAAGTTATTGGGGTTTTCAAGGGTGTTTTCATGGTTCTAGTTTAACGGGCTGTAGTGGAAGTTATTGGGGTTTTCAAGGGTGTTTTCATGGTTCTAGTTTAATGGGCTGTAGTGGAAGTTATTGGGGTTTTCAAGGGTGTTTTCATGGTTCTAGTTTAACGGGCTGTAGTGGAAGTTATTGGGGTTTTCAAGGGTGTTTTTATGGTTCTATAGTTTAACAGGCTGTAGTGGAAGTTACTGGGGTTTTCAAGGGTGTTTTCATGGTTCTAATTTAACAGGCTGTAGTGGAAGTTACTGAGATTTACAAAGTATATTTTCAAATCTATATTTTTACTGTGTAGCCAAAGAATTACAATATAAAACAACAGGATTTATCAGTAACAATATTATGAAACCCACCACTGCCTGCTCTACCACCCTCACCATCCACAGGGCCTAATGATGATGATTCCTGCTTTCATCCTCATCGGGGCTAGCGAGACCAACCTGGGGCTGTACTCTGGACTGACGCTGTATGCCATAGGTGGGTCTGGAAGGGCTGGGATAACAGATAATTTAAATAAACACTCAAACACTTAAAAAAACACAAAATTCATGCTGGTATACACTTAAAAACACAGAGAAATACTTACTAAGGCTGGCGTACACATGTAAACTTGTACGCAAACACTGGTGTACACTTAGAAACACACACACACTTGGTAAGGCTGGTACATACACACACGCAAACCCATAAGAGATGCTGGTATATGCTCAAATTCATACACATATTAGGTAAGGCTTGTATACACCAATCTAGATGTATGTCGAATGAGATAGCTCGTACACTCTCTCTCTCTCTCTCTCTCTCTCTCTCTCTCTCTCTCTCTCTCTCTCTCTCTCTCTCTCTCTCTCTCTCTCTCTCTCTCTCTCTCTCTCTCTCTCTCTCTCTCTGTCCTACACCTCAGTACACCCCTGCTATCCACCCCTACACCATAAATACACCCTGTCTAACCCCTACATCTTATTAAACTACCCTGTTTCTCCCCTGCACCTCTGTAAACCCTGTATATCTTACCTGTTTGTCTGTCTGTGCGTCTGTCAACTCACTACACCCTGTCTGTCCCCTTACATTTCAGTACACCCCCTGCCTGTCCCACCCACTTACCCCTGTCTCTCTACCCCCCGTCTCTTAGGTTCCTCTATGATGGTGCCCTGCCTCACTGCCCTCGCCTCCTGCCACGGCGCGGCCTCTCACAAGGGCACCCTGCTTGGCATTTGGAGGTCATTAGGAGCTCTTGCAAGGGCGTTCGGACCTGTTGTGACATCAATAGGTTTGTTATGTTTTCTTTGAGAGTGTGAGGCTGTGTTTGGGTGTGTTTTGGGTGTATTTTGGGGTGTTTTGAGGTGTTTGGTTGTGTTTTATGTGTGTTTTTGGTGTGTTTGGGGGTGTTTTGGGGGTGTTTTGGGTATATTTAAGGGTGTTTTGGGTGTGTTTGGGTGTGTTTTTGGTGTGTTTGGGTGTGTTTTGTGTGTGTTTGGGTGTGTTTGGGTGTGTTTTGGGGTGTTTGGCTGTGTTTGGGTGTGTTTTGGGGTGTTTGGCTGTGCTTTGCATGTGTTTTTGGTGTGTTTTGGGGTGTTTTGGGTGTGTTTGGGGGTGTTTTGGGTATATTTAAGGGTGTTTTGGGTGTGTTTTGGGGTGTTTGGCTGTGCTTTGCGTGTGTTTTTGGTGTGTTTGGGTGTGTGGGGCAGTGTCTTGGGGATGTTTGGCTGTGTTTGGGTGTGTTTTGGGGTGTTTGGCTGTGTTTGGGTGTGTTTTGGGGTGTTTGGCTGTGTTTGGGTGTGTTTTGGGATGTTTGGCTGTGCTTTGCGTGTGTTTTTGGTGTGTTTTGTGTGTGTTTTTGGTGTGTTTGGGTGTGTCGGGCAGTGTCTTGGGG
>NW_026973666.1:4725000-4735000 GCF_035594125.1 Scylla paramamosain
GGCTAAAAAAAAGTTCAAGATACCAGGACCTGATGAAATATATCCCAGAGTACTTGAGGAATGTAAAGAGATTATTAGTGAGCCATTAGTTTCTGTCTAGGAAATCACTGGAGTCGGGTGAGGTACCAGTAATGTGGAGGCAGGCTAATGTAGTACCCATCTTTAAGAAAGGAGATAAAACTTTAGCGTCTAATTATAGATCTGTCAGCTTAACTTCAGTTGTAGGTAAAATGTTAGAGTCAATAATAGCGAGGAACATTTAGACAAACAACTTGATAAATCAGTCACAGCATGGCTTCACGAAGGGGAAGTCTTGCCTGACAAACTTGTTAAGTTATTACAGTAAGGTGTATGAGGCAGTAGATAATGGTGATAGTTATGATATATCTGGACTTAAGTAAAACATTTGACAAGGTACCCCATCAAAGGCTCCTGAGAAAGGTTAGGGCACACGGGATAGATGGGAAGGTGTTCGGCTGGATAGGGTCATGGCTTGGTAACAGGTGACAGAGAGTGGTAATAAACGGCTCGAAATCCGAGTGGGGTCAGTATTAGGGCCATTGTTATTTCTAATATATATATCAATGGCTTGGATAGTGGAATTAGTAGTGATGTTAGTAAATTTGCGGATGACACAAAGATAGGTAGATTAATTAGGTCAGAATCGGATGCCATCGCCTTGCAGGCAGACTTAGAATGAATGAATGGACGAATAGATGGCAAATGCAATTTATTATCAATAAATGCAAAGTGCTTAGCGTAGGTAGAGGAAACCCACACAATAGGTACACATTAAACAACCAAACTCTGGTAGGTACAGGGTAGGAGAAAGATTTAGGAGTTGTAGTTAGCTCTGAACTCCGTCTAGGGAAACAATGCACAGAAGCCAGAAACAAGGCAAATAGGGTACTAGGATTGATTTTTAGGAGTGTTAAAAGTAGAAGGCGGGAAGTAATATTAAAGTTATACTTGGCGCTGGTCAGACCTCATCTAGACTACGCTGTGCAATTCTGGTCCCCACATTACAGGAAAGATAAAGATCTATTAGAATCAGTACAGAGGAGAATGACTAAAAGGATACAGGGGATGAGGAGTATTCCTTACGGGGCGAGGTTGAAGCTGTTAAATTTACATTCTTTAGAGACGTAGGTTAAGAGGGGACCTGATAGAAGTCTTTAAGTGGTATAAGGGTCATAACAAGGGAGATGTAAGCAAAATTCTTAGGATCAGCAACCAGAGTAGAACAAGAAATAACGGGTTCAAGCTTAGAAAAAAAAATGGGAAATTATAATTTGGTATTACTGAAAAGAAAATGTAGGTTATTCTCTCAAACTATCTAGCTATCTATCTAATTCTATCTATCTGTGGTGGCATAGGGGGGGGGGAGGCTGAGTGGGTGGGGCACAGAGGAGGGGGCCCCTAATCACACTGATCCTGCTCTGAGGTTGTCCAGCTTGCAAAAGGTTGAGGGCTCGTGACCTAACACACACACACACACCTTTAATATTTCTGTATGCACACCAACACCCACGCACGCCCATCCATTACTTTCACCTATACGCCCACGCCCACGGTGATAGTGTAGCGATCAGAATTCAGTAAGGAAACTTTCTACACCAGGGAAATGCAGTGTGTGTGTGTGTGTGAAATTATATATACATTTTCTGTATGATTTTTTGGGCTAGTTTTGGGCGGTTCCTGGAGGTGGATTGGGCGGGTTTTGGGCTGTTTCTCAGGTGGGAGTGGGCGGGAAAATATTCCGCGATCTGCCTCTCTCTCTCTCTCTCTCTCTCTCTCTCTCTCTCTCTCTCTCTCTCTCTCTCCATTTATTTATTCATATATATATTATGCTAGTTTTCATAATCTTTTTATACAATCTGGTATGTTTATATAAAAAAGCAAGTATTATTTATAATCCGGCCGGCAGTCGCCTCAAGACCTAGGTAAAGACGTGTGGATGTACTGACCCGCGTATCTGAACCCCTAACACGCACCGATTAATTTTCAGATAATCGTTGAAGGCAGGTGTAACGAGGGTCGGGGCTTGTCTCCGGAGTTCTGAGCACGGCTTTGTCAATGAAGATGAACATTCACATAGAGTAGGGTAAGAAAAAGCACGTATTTTCTCAATTTATCACACAAATCCTTAAAATTCACTTTGCAATAAGGTCACGAGACACAAGCAAGCACGGGAGGTAGCAGAAACTTAAAAGGGTTAATTTTGCGTATTCTTGGTCATTCTGGTCACGTTGTTTGTATACCTCTCTGTCCTTCAGTGTTGCAAATCCTACACTCGTTTCATTAAACTCAGCCAGGCGTTACGTAAATACGAGAGGAGGAGAGAGAGGCGGCAAGCCTCGGGAACCCGAGTCCGCCACTGGACTCACTTGAAGGCCGCGCCGTATGACACGAGCATGGCGGCATGTACATTGGTGGGTTTGGCGGCGTCCAGCGGAGTGCCCTTATTTGTGAGGCATGCTTGCCCTGGAAAGCCGGTGAGTAGTGAGATAATACTATGAATATCCACTTAATCAATGCAGCATGTTTTCAGGGCAGAACGGAATGGCAGGAGAGATGTAGAGGGGTTATTCATTTCCTCACATAATTTGAGGCATTGCTCCGTACCTCCACTTGTAGTTATTTGAAGTGACACGGGTTTTCATGGCTGTTTCTTTATGCTTCCACTCAAAGATTCACAACATTTTTTTTTTCTTTCTCACACACACACACACACACACATTCACTCAGCCTGTTTGTTTTTTGCTTACTTATAAATCCTCTCTCTCTCTCTCTCTCTCTCTCTCTCTCTCTCTCTCTCTCTCTCTCTCTCTCTCTCTCTCTCTCTCTCTCTGTTAGTTAGATAGTTGGTGATATGCTTCGTAAAATGAGGAAGGAAGGAGAGAGAGAGAGAGAGAAGGTAAATAATACAATGAAAGATGAAATAATGAATGAACGAATAAATGAAAGATAGATAGACAGACAGACACACACACACACACACACACACACACGAGGACAGACAGGCAAAATACGTAGAAAGTCCGAGAGAGAGAGAGAGAGAGAGAGAGAGAGAGAGAGAGGCTGTACTTAAGCAATTATATCTTTCCATACCACAAAAACCACACACACACACACACACACACACGTACGTACGTTTCCCTAAAAGCGTTACATCACTGTGTGTGTGTGTGTGTGTGTGTGTGTGTGTTCTATATCTCTAGGGCGGAATCTTTCAAGAGAGAGAGAGAGAGAGAGATGAGGAAACAAGGAAGAGAATGAAAAATAAATAAAAGAAAATAAGCAAGGATAATGATGATAACAACAACAACAATAAAATAAGAGAGAGAGAGAGAGAGAGAGAGAGAGAGAGAGAGAGAGAGAGAGAGAGAGAGAGAGAGAGAGAGAGAGAGAGAGAAACAATAAAGAATAAAATAGCCTAAATGTTTACGTTCGTGAGAGAAAACGGAGGTCAACTTTTTATTTTAATGGGAGACTTATGTGAATTGAAATACACTCAGTTATTTGTACATCAGTGCTTCCCAGACTTCTCCAGCACGTGACCCCTTTGAGTAGCACCAAACCCACCACAACCCACACATTGGTAAGCCTTCTAAGCACATACTAGTTTACATTGGCGCAGATATATTAAAAAGATTAATCACAAAAAATAAATAAATAAATAAAAACATATATTCAGTACATGCAGGTGGGCTCTCCTTGACACACAGAGAAAGGCTGGTAATTCTCTGTTGATCATTAGCTACAATATGGCAGCCTCTGTTATACTTCGATATCTCTGTGAAATATTGTTGTTTTTTAACGTCAAATGGTAAATACTTAATAATGATAAGTATTAAGCCAAGCCTTCAATTCACACAAGCTTTTCAATGATTTCACATTACGCCACACAAGGGACGAGACATTGCAGTGCAAGCCCCGCCAGGACATGTTTGAATTTGGCGCTTCAATCAGTAGCATCTAGATACTTTGACAATTACAGTTAAAATGGCCTGAGATTTATTTTTACACGCTTATAATTCTTTATATTTAATTTTCTATTAGTTTAGTATAATATAAAAGAAGTTGGTGCTTGTTATTGAAAGGTAAAAGTGTCTTGTGGATAGGTTTGGGTGCGTACTGTGCGGAGCAGGCTGGGAGGGACGACACACCACCAGACCTCAGTAAGCAAGGCTCTGTGTTCAAAGGGTGCCATAAATTGCTGCTTTATTTAACGTATTTTCGCAGAACAAGACAGTGACAGGGGCCGTGGTGGCTGTCTGCGTGTGCTGGTGCAAGCTTGGTGCCTGCCGGGAGGTGCCAAGTGCAGTGCCACCAAGGCTAATATTGGTAAGAAACCGGCCCACCACTTGTCCAGCCAGCTAATTTGCACAGTGTGATGTAACAGGCGGTAACTGTGATAGTGTTGTTACCTGTCACCAACAACAACAACAACACAGGGCTGTCAGGTCAGTGGTTAACCTTACTGTTTATTGTTAAGCCTCGTATTTCATGTTTTTTGCACCTCGTTAGGAATATATTGATGTGACCCAGCATTCCACGGTGCCACAAGCGCTCCAAGCCTCCACCACAAAACTCTTACTAATTAACCATGACAGGAATTATAAAAACGTCAAAAAAATCCACTTAACTAATGTTATCAGCTGAGGTGGAGGCAGCCTTCCCCATTTGTCGGCCAATATCTGCTTCATTTCTCACTTATTGTAAGCCTAACACGTCACTAAGTGGAGCTACATGACTAGGCTTTCATATCCGCTAGCTAGATATATCCGCCATTCCCTCATTTAGTTACGATGGAAGAATAACAGGCAAAATAGCGGCCGTTCTCTCCACTGACAAGGGCCGCCATGTTGCCTGGCTACCTCCGCCAACCTGATTCAACCTGTGGATTTCAAAATTTTTTTGGTATTTTCTTAACTTCTTTATTCTGGTGGTATAGCATGTTTTTATGGTTTATAAAAATAATTATTTGCTTTAGAAGTGTTTTCGTGGCTTGTGTTGAGTTGTGTTGAATTTTGTGTTGCTTGACGAAAATGTGGGGAGTTTTTTTGGCAGTATTTTGGCAAACTTGTTTTTTTATTTCACGCTCTAACTACGTCTTTTGTGTTTCTAAAAATTGCTTATGATTTTTAAAGTGTTTTTTGGTTCCTGTTGAGGGAAATAAGTGGACTTTAGAAATGGTTTATGGTCCTGTTAAAAGTTGTTATTACAACACTTTTTATGTTATTGTCTCTCCATTTCAGCTTGTAACTAACTTTTCATTGCTTGAAAAAATAGTTTGTATGTTTTAAAGTGTTTTATCTTGTTGTTGAGTCAAAATGGGTGGACTTTTCAGTGGTTTTTAATCGTATTTAGGTTCCAACACTTGTTTTTTACAATATTTCGGTTTTATTTGTTTATTCTTGTTCCAGGTAACTTTTGATGGTGTAAGATGATAGTTCAGATTTTTTAAAATTTTTTACGCTCCTAAAAATTCAAATGTTGTGGATTTTTCAATGATTTAAATTGTGCCGAATATTTCAACACTTTTTCCATATTTCATTTGGATATTTTTTAAATACTACTCAGGCTGGAGCTGTTTTAATATTGTGAATATTAGTTTAAGTATTTGTCAAGTCAGAATATATAAGGCATTCCAGCCTAGCTCCATTTTTTCGAGGGGTCATTTTCAAAATGAAACCCGTTACGGTACGTAAAATAGCCGTGACGTCACGGCCGCCATCATGGACCCGGGACCTTGATCGGCTCCGCTGTCTCCTCGGTAATATTTATCGTATTTTGCAATGTTTTCCTGGTGTTTCCATGTCTTTCTAGACTCAGACGTGTAGATAAGAGTAGAATGAGTAAGAAAATGAGAGAAATAGAGGAGGAAGATGAAGGGAGAAGGAATAGAGGAGGTGGTAAAACAGAAAAATGCTAAGAAAACAATATTTAGGTTAATTTTCCTGCTGCCCTGTCTGTCTTTGTAGTATTTGTCTTCCGTGACAGTGCTTTCAGTGTATTTGCTGTGTTTAGGGGCTGTTGGAGTGTGTGTGGAGGTGTTTACGGGGTGTTGGAGTGTGTGTGGAGGTGTTTGGCTATTGATGGGTTTTTGGGAGGTGTTTGAGTGGGTTTAGTGGTGTATAAGTGTGTTTGGAGCTGTTTTAGGTGTGTTTGTGTGTGTCTGGAGGTGATTTGGAGGTGTGTGAGTGTGTTTGGAGTTATTTTGTGGGTGTTTGAGTATGTCTTGAGTGTTTTAGGGGTGTTTGAGCGTGTTTGGAGGCGTGTTAGGGGTGTTTGAGTGCTTGTAAGTGTTTTGGGGCTCTTTGAGTGTGTTTGGAGGTGTTTTTGGGGGTTGTGTGAGTGTATTAGGAGGTGTTTTGATGGTGGAGTGTGTTTTGATGGATTTTTGAGGTGTTTAGAGATGTTTTGGGGACTTTTAAAGGTTATTTTGGGAATGTTTGAGTGTTTTGGCGGGTTTTGGGGATGTTTCAGTGTGTATTGATGGGTTCTCGGGTTGTTTGAGTGTATCTGGGGGTGTTTGAGTGTGTTTACAAGTATTTTGGTGCGTTTGAAAGTATTTTGGAGAATATTTGAGTGTGTTGGATGTGTTTTGGTGATGTTTGAGTATACTGGGAGGTGTTTGAGTGATGTTCTGATGATATTTGAATGTGTTTGGAGAGTTTTTTGGGGTGATCGAGTGTGTTTGGGAATAATTTAGAGTGTTTTTAATATGTTTCGGTGTTTTGAAGTAATTTGGGATTTTTTTACTACTACTACTACTATTACTACTACTACTACGTCTCTTTGTTTACCATTACGTCATTTCTCCCCCACCATGTGCCAGCGTTGATCCCGCTCAGCTGATAGAGATCACACTCACACATACACACTTACTCATACCGTCACTATCAAATCAGTGCCTCATCATCCCTTTCCTCCTGTGTCTCCTGCTCACTATGCTTCCCTGACATCACCCTCCTCACTGTATTTTCACCATATCATTGAAATATCCGGTTAAATTCTTTCGTTGCACACATTTTTAGTTTCTCTTTGTTTACTGTTCGCATTTCAGATTCGCTGTACGGTGTTGTTGTGTTGCCATCGTCACCATTAACTGCATCAAGGGAAAATTGTGTTATCCATGTGTTGTGGTTCATTATTAGGAGTGTTTAAAGTGTTGTGCTAGTCGTTGAAAAAAAAAATATTTGTCTCAACTGTTAGTGGCATTCTTCACCACCACCACCGCCGCCGCCGCTTAACCTCAGCATCTCCCCACACGCCACCTAGTCACTGCCATCTCCCCGCTCGCTACCTCTTTCATTACCCTCTCACCATCAGCACAGTTTTACACCACCACCATCAAAACACATAATTTTTAGCGTTTTTATTTTTTTGTTCATTCATAGTCTGTGTGTATGTGCGAGTGTTGCTCCTAAAGTGTTTGAGTCTCGGCTCTTGTGTGTTTCAGTCTCTCTCTCTCTCTCTCTCTCTCTCTCTCTCTCGTGTTAGTTCTATGCGTGTGTCTGTGCGTGACTTTACATCAGGGCCATGAATCTTGAGCGTCATCGGCCGTCTTCCCGAGAGGTGTTGCAGAAAATGGGACGTCAACACCAGCAGGAGGAGAAGGACAATTTGCTGGTGGCGCCTCCCCCTGTTATGCCTGAAGGTACTGTGTGTTTGTGTGTGTGTGTGTGTGTGTGTGTGTTATATATAGTTTTATTGTTTTTCAAATGTACTTGATTTTTAATGTTTTTTAGCGTATTGATTGTGCGTTTTTTACTTGTATGCTTTTCTCTGTTCGTGAAGTCCTTAGTTTAATGCTTATCACTTAGTTTTATCATTTTTTTTTTTAGACTGAATGCTCATATTTCCTAAAGGTGTATATATGTTCTGTTAGTACATCACAACTGCTGCTCCCCCATGGAATCTCCTGGGGCGCTGACTTAACCTAGCGTAACCTTACCCGACTGGCTGGATGTGCTGACGTACACCACGGCTGCCTCTCAGTGACAACCCTCGCTGAAATGTACCTTCCCGAACCTGAGCTAACCTAACCATTCTTTTACCTCTCTAATCAAATCTCTTCCCTAATGAAACCTAACCATGTATTCCTTACTTAATCTAACCTTACCAAACCTAACTTCACCAAACCTAACTTCAAACCTAACCTTACCAAACCTAACTTACCAAACCTAACTTCACCAAACCTAACTTCACCAAACCTAATCTTACCAAACCTAATCTTACTAAACCTAACTTCACCAAACCTAACTTCACCAAACCTAACTTCACCAAACCTAATCTTACCAAACCTAATCTTACCAAACCTAACCTTACCAAACCTAACTTCACCAAACCTAACCTTACCAAACCTAACCTTACCAAACCTAACTTACCAAACCTAATCTTACCAAACCTAACCTAGCTTAACCTGACCTAACTTAACATAACCTAACCTTACCAAACCTAATCTTACCAAACCTAATCTTACCAAACCTAACCAAACCTAACCTAACCAAACCTAACCTAGCCAAACCAAACCTAACCTAACTTAACCTAACCTAACCTAACCTAACCTAACTTAGCCTAACTTAACCAAACCTTACCAAACCCTCCCATTCCTAACCTTAGCAAACCTTCCCTTTCCTAACCTTACTAGACCCTTCCATTCCTAACCTAACCTAACCGAACAGAACCTAACATAGCCCCACCACCCCCAGGACTGTTCGGCACCCGTCACGTCCTGAGCTTAATGGGGTTCCTGGGGTTCGCCAATGTGTACGCCATGCGGGTGAACCTGTCAGTGGCGGTGGTGGCGATGGTGAACAGCTCGGCTATCCCTCACGTCAACACCTCCACTCAGGACGCTTGCCCAAACACCGCCACCAACTCCTCCACACACCACAATGAGGCAGGTCTTGTTGTGTGGCGTTTGTCTGCAGTTGGTAGGGTTTGTTTGTTTGTTTGTTTGTTTGTTTAGTTTTGTTTTATTGTTTTTACTTACTCGAGTGATTTTTTTTTTCTTAGTTTTCATTCTTTTTTGCTTTTGTTTATTTATGAGTTTATTTGATTTTTTTATTTATTTTTAGCTTTTTATTGATTTATTTGTGAATTTGACATTTTTTCTTAATTTTTTACTTTACAAATGTTTTGTTGCCCTTGGCCAATAGAGAGAGAGAGAGAGAGAGAGAGAGAGAGAGAGAGAGAGAGAGAGAGAGAGAGAGAGAGAGAGATTTACTGTATAACATATCCTAACACATCCTTTTACAAATATTCACCTGTGTATTGTAGGAGAGAGAGAGAGAGAGAGAGAGAAACCTAATCAACCTTAACCATAGTTGATATAACCTAACCTAATCTAATCTATCCTAATCTAACCTAACCAAACCTAATCTATCCTAACCTATCCTAACCTAACCTAACCTAACTTAATCTATCCTAACCTAACCTAACCTATCCTAACCTAATCTATCCTAACCTAACCTAACCTAACCTAACCTAATCTATCCTAACCTAACCTAACCTAATCTATCCTAACCTGACCTAACCTAACCTAACCTAACCTAACCTATCCTAACGTAACCTAACCTAACCTAACTTCCTTCTTCCTAGGACGGAGAGTTCACCTGGGACGAGAATGAACAAGCACTGATCCTGGGGGCTTTTTTCTGGGGGTACATCATCACCAACCCCATCGGAGGTCGTCTGGGAGAGGTCGTGGGGGGAAAGGTCGTATTCTGTGTGGGGGTGCTGGTCACTTCGGTCCTCACGCTGGTTACTCCTGTCGTGGCGCGGACTTCCACCCCTCTCCTTATTGCCTTGAGGGTGGTGGAGGGCCTGGGTGAGGTGAGTTTGTGTGTGTGTGTGTGTGTGTGTGTGTGTGTGTGTGTGTGTGTGTGTGTGTGTGTGTGTGTGTTTTTCTGGTTTATTCTTTATTTTTGTTTTTTTTATTTTTTTTTACTCAATGTGTGTGTGTGTGTGTGTGTGTGTGTGTGTGTTT